>NC_136499.1:119989625-120007125 GCF_053919585.1 Euprymna scolopes | reverse complement strand
ATGAAGCCTCCCCAAGACGAGAGCCATCCATTTCAATTGATGCTAGATGAGGAACAGAGCGTTGATGATGTAGAGTAAGGTGTTTGGTTTTAGATGCATTAAAGGTAACCAGCCATCTCTTCCCCCAGTGAACCACGCGCTCAAGATCAGAGGAGAGGGAATTAGAGAGAGCTTTGTCATTTACAGCCATTGATGTGTTGTCATAGATGGTCGTATCATCAGCATAGATGTCAACAGAATGAATTAAGTATGTGTTTTCGGAGGTCATTGATGTAGATCAGGAAGAGAGTTGGGCCCAGGATTGAACCTTAGGGGATTCCACCATTAATACTGTGGGCCTCTGATTGCTGCTCATCAACAACTACTCTTATGAACATATCAGAGAGAAATGATTTAATTATTGAGAAAACATTTCCAGTTATACCGTAGCTGGAAATCTTGTGAAGTAGGCCTTTATGCCATACCTTATCGAAGGCTTTGATATGTTAAGAGCAAATGCCCTAGAAAGAAAGCCTTTGTCGAGAGATTGATTAATCCTATGGGGTATAACTGTTAGCACATCAGCTGTAGATCTAGCAGAACGGAAACCATATTGCATGTCACTAAGGTGTTATTTCTGCTGAGGTGGTTGACTACTTCTTTATTTAATATGGATTCCAGTAACTTACTCATGACACACAAGAGACTTATTGGTCTATACTGAGAGGGGGATAACTTATCACCTGAGTTCTTAAATACAAGGCATACTGACGAGGTTTTCCAGGGTTTCGGAAAGCAATTCTCCTTAAGGCAACGCTTAAAGAGTTTTGTAAGTATGGGGGCAAGTTCTCGTCAAAACATTTTCAACACTATAATTGGAATGCCGTCTGGGCCAGTTGCTTTACTGGAATCAAGCATTTAGATTAGTTTGGCGACCTCGTGCACAGATATTTTTATGTTGGACAGGGTGTTGTCTGTTGTAGGAAGAAATATGGGGAGTTGATGCTCTTCGTCGCAGAGGGTAGAGTTAGCTGCAAAGTTATTGGCGAATAGTTCGGCCTTGTCTGTTGTTGATGAGGTGACCTCAGCCCCATTGATGATGGTTGGGATAGAACGCACGCATCTGTTCAGGATCCTGTTTGCTATTTGCCAAAACGTGTGGAAACCAAGCCGCTGCTCAGCTACTTTGGATTTGACGTCCTGAGCATATAGCTCTCTTGCATTTTTTATTACTCTTTTACAGTGGTTTATGACAGTCCTGAAGGCAGCTTTAGTCTCAGTACATCTATTTCGTAGGTTGCTATGGAAAAAGTGATTTCTGTTCGCAATGGCAGCGGCAATTCTGGGGAGAACCATGGCTTGCTGTAAGGTTTTTATTGGAATTTTTTGGATGGTATGAATCGGTCTATGCCTATTATATACCATTCTGTAAGGTCTTATACTATAGAGTATATATCCTTTTTAAACATGGAATGCAGACATAGATCAGATATGAATGTACGGAAGCTATCACAGTCAGCAATAGAGTATCGATATACAGTACTGTGGATAGGTACATCTGAAGACTTATTGAATTTCATTTTTATTTTAACTGATACAACTGTGTGATCGGATGATCCCAGGGAAGGTAGAACGTAACATTAACAAAAACTCAGGGGAAGTCGTGAGAAAAAAGTCTAGAAGGCTTGCACACTGACCAGTAGTATCGGGCACACAGGTGGGTTCATGAACAATTTGAGTGAGGTCATAGGTAATGCCAAAATCATGACAGAACCTCCCCTCATCATCTGTCTTATTTGAGTGGGTCAGTCATTCCACATTACGGACATTGAAGTCACCGCAAGTGTGAATCGTAGTCGAAGGATGAGGAGACAGGATGAGGTCAATTTTCTCAGATATACTCTTAAGGACAGTAACCCCGCTGTTCTAGGGGCGATAGAAAGCAAATATGAATGCGGTGGTGTAAGCAAGTGCAACCCGGAAGCACATATAAGGTAAATTAGGATATTCTCTGGAGATATCTCTTCCACACGGGAGGCCATCTTTAATGTAGGCGCATATTCAATGTCCATGGCGATCTGGGGGTCAGATTAAGATGTTATGTAAGAGTATCCTTTTATTATGAACTCATCTAGGGAAGTGGTTGGCCCTATGCCTGTTTCGCTTAGAAAGAGTAAGTCCGGTTTCGTCTCCTGTGATTGGGTTTCAACCTCTGGAAGGTTGTAACGTAGACCCCTGATGTTAGAAAAGGAGACATGGTAGTAAGGGTCTACGTTGGAGGATGGTGTGTAAAGTATAGTATAGTGTGCGTGTATATATATATAATGTGAAATTGTATGTCTGTGTTTGTATCTGTGTGTCTGTGTATATTTCCCTACACAATAACTCTGTCAGTTTTCAGTCCACATGCTTGAAATTTGATATACAGGGTACTGAGATTTGGGAAACTTTTTGTAATCCATTTTCCGTCAGAAATTTTGCATTTAAGCGGTTACCTTTGCGAACTCTACCAAACTCCTCGTCCAATTTTGGGTCTAAACACTTTAAAGTTTGGATATAGGTTCCGTGGACACGGATCTAACTTAATAACTTTATTTGAGCCTAAATCAATGATTGTCAAGGGGTCATATAATAGGGATCGCATTAAAAAAAATTGACCGCTTTGGTTTCTACCAAATTACACAATTCCTGATCGAAACATTTAGAATTTTACATAAAGGCCAAGCTTTTTAATCGGTTTGGGTCGGAAATTTGAGCTACAAATATCTAAATCTATGTATGTATGTTTGCATGTCTGCCTAAAACTCTCGACAGAGGCGACGGATTTCACAAGATCAGTATCGTTTTGACGCTCGACCCTTCAGACGACAAATACCGAAAAATTGGCTCAACTGGGCACCTTTCTACAGGAGGAGATTGCTTTTTCGTCGATATTTTCGAAGGTCATCCCTCTTTTCGATTGTCTAGCCTTAATTAAAACCTGCGTCACTTTTTGATTGGCGGTGGTCGTAACAGCAAAGACGTAAAGTTTTTTCCCCGTTCTTTTCCTCATTCGTGATACGAGTTCGAGCCTGGCTTCCTATTACCACTTTTTTCTTTTTTTGTTAGAATCACACCTCCAAACACCCGGGTAACGTCCGTTGGTTAGAGCTTTTGACTGTCAACGCGACGGTTGTAGGTTCGATCCACAGCTGGGGAAAGATGTATGTCTAGCTGCACTGATGAGTGAATAGAATGAAACAGTACTGTCTGTGGATGACAAAACATATATTTAAGATAAAAAAGCTAATATAGGGTAATATGACATTATTTGACAGTCTATTAACGGAAATGTATTCTGAGATGCATAAACGTCGGACATCTAGGTACAAAAAGCTTTTATTTCCTCTTCTCTATATGATATATATTGAACTGTTTTCTTTATATATATATATATATATATATATATATATGACTACTTCATTTAATCACATAAATTAATATACGAAAGTATAAATTCATGCGTAAACTTTTTCTATTTACTTCAGCAGTGCTCAATACAGAGGTAGAGCAAGGTAGTAAGTTATAAAATATAGATGCCAATTAAGCTACACAGAATATTCCGCGTTTCATCAATGCTTAGATTCATCAAGCTTATGCGAGAAGTTGTGGTTGTCTCGCGTTTTTATATACGCATATTCAACTGAATTTTTAGTTAGCCAATCAGCTTTCTAGTTTCCACCGCACCCTTCCTAATCAGTCAATGAGCAGGCACTTACAGGACAAAGGCCCAGTTGACCTCCGGGTAGTATTCAATATATATTAGATCTCCAGAATTCTCCACCCCGTTCGATAACCTTTGCAAAATGGGTTTGCGCAACAGCCGCTTACCATTGATTTCTTGCAAGTAGCGATCATTGGTCTCCTCTGAAGTTTGAGTGGCAATAAGCCTCCCCAAGATACCAGTTTAATTGATATATATATATATATATATATATATATATATATATATATATATATATATATATATATATATCTGTGTGTGCTTGTGTGTATTTTTGCAGCAAGTCATTATTCAAGCACGTCTGATTGAACATGACAGAGTTCTTTTTTCGATTTTGTTGGATAACTTTTCAATTCTTCGAGCTATCTTTTTTTCATTTTTGGTGGCATGTGTATATAATGGCGCCCAGTAGTTGCTGTTGGGCCATATTCGTCTCAAGCGCTTTCAATCGATACACCCGATGTTCGTCAGGAGGGATTGTTGTAGTCATTTACTTTATTAAGGCTTGGTGTACTTAAAGTTAGTTCTATTTTTTCAGTCGTGTTCAATCAGATGTGCTTGAATATATGTATATATATATATATATATATATATATATATATATATATATATATATATGTAGTTTTTGTTATTGATTTTTAAAATGAATCTAAGCTTAGCGTCTCCACCTTGGAGATCGGGTGTTTTCTTTTTGTTTTTTGTTTGTCGAGAAAGTCGCCCATTTTTTATTTGGACGTAATTTTATTTATTTACTAGCGGGGGTACCCGGCGTTCTCCGAGTGTTTTTTTCCGGGACGGGGGGGGAGTTTTAAAAATGTTATGGTAGGTAAGTAGGAAGGATCAAACCCGGAGTCATGAGTAAAAGTAGGAAAATAAAGTGTGAAAAAAACAAAAAAACATCTGCAACGTTAACAGTTCGGCCACCAAGAAAAGCCCATTCCAGTTGTTTAGGAAAAAAAAAAAAAACGACTACGGTAGGTCGGCGCGAACGTGAAAATATAATGTGAATTGTCCAGCACGCTAACCACTACGCCACAGAGCACGGCAGCTTAGTTTAGTGATTTTAAATAACTTCACATGAAAGAACTACGAAGCCAAACCGGTGTTCTCTTCTCAACTGTTCCTTGTGAACGATCCCCAAACGGTGTTAAGTGGTGGCAGGGGGAGGAGGAATTTATTAGAGAGAAAATATTTTACCACTTCCATTGATCTTAACCAATTTTGGCCCTTACTTCTCAGCAGAAAAAGTATAGAAATCTAAGATTATCGAGGAATTTGAGAAATAATAAGCCTATAACACACCTCAGATATTGTTCTGCCGTTTGTGCATATTATATTTGCATGAAATATCTTGATTTTTAATCCTATTAAGGTCAAAATCGGCAGGAAAAAATGAGTTCATTTTATTTATATAGAAGAAGAAGAAGAAGATAGAAAAAGAAGAAGATAGAAGAGATAGAGATAGAAGATAGAAGATAGAATAGAAGAATAGAAGAAGAATAGAAAGAATAGATAGAAGAGAAGAATAGAGAAGATTTGTTATTTAAAAAAAACAGTAATCTACTTACACGCGTGTTTCGGGGTCCTAGCCCTCTTCAGTGTAGCTTGGCTGTTATTATCAATCGAACCGCGGACCTTATGTATTTCAGTCCAGCGTCTCATTCCATTCTGCTATGATGTCATAGACAATTTAGTGTTTAGTTTTTATCGTTTATATATTTACGTAGTTTTTATTATGGATTTTTTAAACGATATTAAGCTTAGCGTCGACACCTGTAAAAATAATATATATATGTATATATATATATATATATATATATATATATATATATTGTGTGTATGTGTGTGTGTTTGTGTGCGTGAGCGCGTATGATCTGAAGGGGACAAATAAATAGAGCGAAGTTAATGTTTCACGACTTTTTTAGGTGTGTATGAAGTAAATTTAAACATTTTATTTTATATTAGTATATAATTGTTATATCGAAGCTGCGTATAGTCTTATGTATATTAATAGTTTTTATCTCCGGCGCGCTTTGAGGTGCTGATAGTTGTTATTAGTAGAAGTAATATGTGGGATATATTACGTGCAATTTTGTAGGTTACACTACCGACACCAGATTTTATGGGGCGTTTTTTTTTTGTTTTGTTTTTGGGGAATATTGGGGTGGTATTCAATATATATTAGATTTCAAGCACTCTCCAACCCTTTCTATAACCTTTACAACATGCGTTATCGCAACAGTCGCTTACCATTAATGTCTCGCGAGTAGCGGCCATTGGTCTCCACTGGGGTTTGTGTGGCAATAAGCCTCCCTAAGATACCAGTTCTCTTAGCATTTTCCAGGGCTCTCTCCTCAGTCTTTCCATCCTTCTTGAAACTTCTCAACTATTTGGCATCATTCCTTTTTTTTTTTTGCAGGGGGGAGCGGTAATTGGGTAATGGGAGAGGGGATAGAGAACTTATAGATATGCAACGTCATTGTTCTTGGTTCGATGTAACGCTTCGTGTTTTATTTTTGTAGCACATTGTCTAACCCGCGCATGTGGCTCGTGTATTAGTCTCCACATTCAAGGGTTTTCCTTAATATTGAAGCTGTGTTCATTATTTTTATTCGTTGTATCTTTCCAGCAATTCCTCTAATTCCAATTTCTCCGATTCGTTTTTCAAAGTTTTTTTCTTCAGAATTGTTCTTAGTGCGCCTATTATTATAGGTATCATTTTGATTTTTTAATTATCCATATAATTTTCAGCTCTCTGGCTAGCTCTGTGTCTTTGCCCTATTTCACCTTTTCTTTGCTATTTATCCGGTGGTCAGCTTAAACAGAAAAGTCTACAATTTGGCAGGGCTTTTCTTTTTTGTTAATTTTGCAGGACTTTTCTTTTTTTTTTTTTTGTTAAATTGCAGTAGTTGCTGGTGGGGCTTCTCGATACCATACTTCACGATGAGTAATTGTTACGGATGTACCTTATCATGTGCTACAAAACAAATCCTGTCTTTCTCTCTCTCTTACTTTCCCTCTCTGTCGTACTCTAACAAAGTCTGCCGACCTGTTCCACAAACCCTAAAACTAAACATGAAATATCTAAAAAAAAAAAACACACACAAATAGACCTAGAATCCCATCCACCAACGTAGACCCCTACTATCACGTCTCCTTCTCCAACATCAGGTGTCTACGTTCCAACTTTTTAGAGGTTGAAACCCAATTACAGGAGACGAAACCGGACTTACTCATTCAAACGAAATTGGTATAGGGCCGAGCACTTCTCTAGATGAGTTCATAATAAAAAAGTACTCTAAATCTGCCCCTCAAGATCGCCATGGATATGAAATATGCTCCTACATTAAAGATGGATTTCCGTATGGTAAAGATATCACCAGAGAAGACCTAATTTACCTGATATGTGCTTCCGGGTTGAAATTACTTACATCACTGCATTTATATTTGCCCTCTATCGCCCCCAACAGCGGGGCTACTGTCTTTAAGAGTATATCTGAGAAAATTGACCTCATCCTGTCTGTTCATCCTTCGGCTACCATTCACCTTTGCGATGACTTCAATGTCCATAATGTACAATGGCTGACCCACTCTAATAAGACAGATGATGAGGGGAGGTTCTGTCATGATTTTGGCATTGCCTATGACCTCACTCAGATTGCTCACGAACCCACCCATGTGCCCGATACTACCGGTCAGTATGCAAGCCTTCTAGACCTTTTTCTCACAACTTCCCCATAGCTATGTTCATGTTCCCTTCTATCTCCCCTGAGATCCTCCGACCACTCCGTCGTATCAGTTAAGATAAAAATTAAGTACAATAAGTCTTAGGATGTACCTCCCCACAGTACTGTATATCGATACTCTATGGCAGACTGGGATAGATGATCTACCTCTGCATTCCATGTTTAAAAAGGATGTGTCCTCTATAGTATCAGACTTGACCGAATGGTTAATTGTAGCCATAGACCGATTCATACCATTCAAAAAATTCCAACAAAAACCTAACAGCCAGCCATGGTTTTCCCCAGCAGGTGATGCTGCCGTTGCGCAGATAAGTCACTTTTTTCCATAGCTAACTACGTAATAAATGTACTGAGACTTAAACTGCTTTCAGGACTGTCAGCAACAACTGTGAAATAATAATAAAAAAATGCAAGAGAGCTATATGCTCAGTCCGTCAAATAGAGGAGACGAACTGTAAAAAGGTAATAAAGAAAGCAAGAGAGATGTATGCTCAGTCCGCCAAGTCCAAATTAGCTGAGCAGCGGCTTGGTTCCCACCAGTTTTGGCAAATAGCAAACAGGATCCTGAAAAGAAGCATGCGTTCTATCCCAACCACCATCAATGCACCTGAGGTCATCTCATCAGCATCAGACAAGGCCAAACTATTTTTCAAGAACTTTGCAGTTAACAAAGGCCATCACCACCCCGTGTTTCGTCCCACGAATGACAACACACTATGCAACATACAAATATCTGTGCATGAGGTCGACAAACAAATCAAGAACCTTGATTCCAGTAAAGTAACTTGCTCTGACGGCATTCCAATTATAGTGTTAAAAAAGCTTCAACCAGAACTTGCCCCCATACTTACAAAACTGTTTAAGCGTTGCCTTAAGGAGAAGTGCTTTCCGAAACCCTGGGAAACCTCATCAGTATGCCCTGTATTTAAGAACTCAGGTGATAATCATCTCCCTTTCAGTACAGACCAAAAACTCTCTCGTGTGTCATGAGTAATTTGCTGGAATCCATACTAAATAAAGAAATAGTCAACCACCTCAGCAGAAATAACCTGTTTAGTGACATGAAATATGGTTTCCATTCTGCTAGATCTACAGCTGATATGCTAACGGTTATATCCCATAAGATTAGTGAATCTCTAGACAAAGGCTTTCTTTCTAGGGCAATTTCTCTTGACATATCAAAGGCCTTCGATAAGGTATGGCATAAGGGCCTACTTCACAAGATTTCCAGCTACTGTATGACTGGAAATGTTTTCTCAATAATTAAATTATTTCGCTCTTAAAGGCTCATAAGAGTAGTGGTTGATGGACAGAAATTAGAGGTTCAAAGTATTAATGTTGGAGTCACCCAGGGGTCCATCCTGGGCCCAACTCTTTTCCTGATCTACAACAATGATCTCCCAAAACACACACTTAAATTATTCGTTGACATCTATGCTGATGACACGACCATCTATGGCAACACATCAAAGGCCATAAATGATTCTCTTTCCTCTGATCATGAGCGCGAAGTACGGTGGGGAAAGAGGTTGCTGGTTACTTTTACTGCATCTAAAACCAAGCTCCTATGTTTACATTATCAACGTTCTTATCCCCATCTAGCATCAATTGAAATGGATAACTCTCGTCTCGGGGAGGCTTCAAGTTTTGATAAGCTCCTGGGTTGGACCTTTACTCCTGATCTGAAATGGAACACGTATATCAAGTCTATTGCCCGGGCCGCTGGGAAAATGGTAGGCTCCTTCTAGCGCTCACGAAGATATCTCACTACTGATGCAGTGTTCTATTTGTATAAAAGCCAAGTACTTCAAAAGATGGAGTACTGCTGCCACATCTGGGCTGGAGCTTCTAAAAACAGCCTATCCTGCCTTGACAAAGTACAAAAAAACTGTGTGGCTTAGTGGGGGATGTCCCTTTTCCTTCCCTGCAACCTCTATCCCACAGAAGAGACGTTGTGAGCCTGTCTTTGTTTTATCGTTATTTCCACGGCAGGTGCTCGTCTGAGCTCCAATCCCTCGTCCCCCCTCACTAATCTTTCACGAGAAACACCCGTCTGGCTGAAACTACTGTCAATAATTTTTCGCACTCTTTATCTCTGCCTAAATCCAAACGTAGATTCCATGAACAAAGCTACTTTCTTAGAAGTGCACGCCTGTGGAACTCTCTCCTGTTAGCCTGTTTCCCACCTGACTTCAACTTAGATATCTTCAAGTCCAATATAAATAAATTCCTGAATTATCGCCCACTCAAGTAAGACACTTTATCAAATCTCCAATACCAACTATTACTACGATATTATCCCATTGATTACTGTACACACAATAACCGCTATCCCCGAGTGGCTTCCGGGCCTTGATAAGTGATGATCCCCCATGTAAAAAAAAAGAATTATTACGACATCCGGTATTCATGCTTGGGCGCTTTTATCTGTTTGTATCTATGTCCCATAGGATTTTGTGATGCTCGTTTTCGATTATGGTTTCTGGCGTATGCTTGTACCATTTGTCTGTGCGCTGGAGATGCAGTTGTTTGCATAATTCCCGGTGTAGTACCGTTCCCACTTGCCTGTGCCTGCTCTCGTATTCCTTTTGCGCTAGGTTGTTACATTCAATTACTATATGGTTTATGTTATCATCTCACAAGGGGTTCAGTTTCTCGGTTTACGTGTCCTTTTCACATCCATGTCCATGTATTTTCGTTATCCTCCTATTTTGTTATCTTTATGAATCTTCACAGTAATTGTTACTCGTCCCACTTATCTTTTTTTCATCTCATCCGTTGTCTCTCTGTTTTCTGTTTTATTGATTATTTCAGTGTCTCTCGCTGCTATGATTATTATTTTAGTGTCTTGCATTATGTATTTTTTGTAGTTCTATTTTGGTGTCATTCAAACAGTATTCTACACAAACCAATCACCTCCCGCCGTATTTCTTTTTTACGTAGAGTCGGTCAACATCATCCTTCGGGTGTAGTGCGTTGTGCATGGTCGTGAGTTTCCTGGTCTTCTGATCGAGCTGTCTCAGTGCTTCTTAAGTCCACTCTATGAACAGTCCAGAGTATTTTATTAATACTATTGCATATGTATTTTACCTTTTGTTAAGTTTCTGCTATATAATTTCAATCCCAGAAGTTGTCTTGTTCTCCTGATTTTTTTTCCCAGTTTTCTTTTTCATTTCTGTTGTTTTATGGTTTCTGCTTCCAGAACTCCCAGGCGTTGTTGTTTTATGGTTTCTGCTTCCTGAACTCCCAGACGACTTAGTGCCTTTGTCTCTGTTTGGTTGGGTAGTTCAATGCCCTTTGTCGTCTTCAGTTTTCCCTTTCTTATAACAAATAAATAACAAATAATAACTAGTAGTGCGCACTTTTCCATACCAAACTCCATTTGGAAATACTGGCTGAAGATCCGGGTAGTGGCTATTAATTTTTCTAGTTCATTTTCGGTCCTTGCAAAAAGTTTCAGATCGTCCACGTATATCAGGTAGTTCATTTTTTCCTCCGTGTTAAAGAACTTGTATCCGGCTTGGCACTTTCTCAGTATATTGTTAAGGGGCAACATGGCTATGATGAACAGTAATGGTGATAGTGAATCCCCTTGGAAAATATCTCTTTGTATGTTCATTTTTGTTATGTGTTGTCCATCAGCTGTCTCCATTTCTCATAGCATTTTCAATCACATTGATGATCCTGCTCGGTATTTTATACATTTTTAAGTATTATTATTATTATTATTATTATTATTATTATTATTATTATTATTAGAGATGCACACTCACATATCCTTTAATCTATACACTAATATTCTATCTACAAATCATTAAAATTTAATAAAGGTAGGACATGCGGGGCATATAAATCAAGTCTTCCTAATTATTATTACGTCCGGTCTTCTTGCTTGGATAAGTTTGTCTCTTAGTATCTCTATGTCCAAGATTTTACTGTTTTCACTTTCCTGTCTACGGTTTTTGCTAGAACCATTTGTCCGAATAATTCGAGGTGTAGTCATCTGCAAAGCTCCCATTGAACTGTTTTCCCAATGCAGTTGTGTATGTCCTTATATTCTTTTTGGCGTTTTTGCGGGAGTTTCTCAGGGGTCTATCCTTGTACCTTTATTATTCCTAATATTCCTAAATGACCCCTCTATTAAAATTCTCTCTGAGATTGGTATATTTGGTGATGACACCACACTCTATAACAGACACGAAGGGAAAATAAATTAACACATATCTAAGGAAATGGCAGAAACATTAGAGGAAGACCTCCAATCTGTAGAACAAAAATGAATGGGCACGTGAAATGCTGCCAAGACTAATCTTGTTTACTTCCATAATTACAAAAACCCTTTTCTACTACCAATAGCAATGGCCCAAAACACATTACCTGAAAGTACTTCCTTTAAGCTTCTAACGTTCACAGGGAACATGAGTTTGAACATATAAATTGAGAGCATTGCCAAGGGTACTGCGAATAAAGTGGGATCCTGTACCGTGCTAGAAAGCTAGTTACGCCTGAACTTTACCTGTATAAGACCACTCTTTGCCCATGTAACTGTTTCACGTTTCGGCTGGTGCATCTGCTACTTGTATCCTACTCCCGGACAAGGTTCAGAAAAGAGCCGCTAACCTGATAGGTCCTGAACGGTCATCTAAGCTTCGGCTTATGTCCCATCGACGAAAGGTTGCATCCTTCTGCCTATTCTACAAGTACTTTAAATGTGAATACTCGGACGAAATACAAGCACTTGTACCCTCTCTACGTAAATACCCCCGACAAACCCGACAAGCAGCTAAATCCCACCCCTACACCGTAGAGATCCCTAGGTGTAAGAAGTCTTCTACTCCAATAATTTCTTGCTAAAAATGCTAGACTTTGGAAATCCCTTTCTGGTTCCTGCTTTCTCAACTGTATTGACATGCAGAGATTCAAATGTAATGTGAACAAACATCTTCATGCTCATCTCCTTTTATAATATCCCTGCAAAATATATACCCGATAATAGCCCCTACTTCAAAGTAGCACTGTGCCTTGTTTGGGGTGAAAATTGAATAATAAAAAAAAATTGAAAATATTTTTTTTCTACTAGATAGTTGCACCTAAGTATTCCAATAATTTACGAAATGATTAATTTTAGCGTAATATCTACAGTAATAAGAACTGTGTCTGCTGGCGTAACTGATTATCCATAAAATAATACGACCTCGTGTTTCGGGTAGTGTGTGTTTTAGACATTTCCAAAATGATATAAAAAATAAATAAATGGAAAAGAAACAGTTTGAAGAGAAATGAATAAAAACTTAAAAAATTACAAAACCCAAGCAAACATAATGGGAGATAAAATGCTTAAAATGAAAAAAGAAAATAGATATAACGTGACAGGCTTAGTAGTAATATCAAGAGACATTATCTGCCCCTCTGGGTGAATATATTCGTGCCAGTTCAACCTAAGGCTTAACTCTGAAATTAGCCCCCAGGCTTACATAGAATATAAGTAGGTCAGGCTACATTCAATTTCCTATCGTGAAAATTGATGATTGTTGAAAAAGAATATTAAGAATTTAGGATCGATTTTATCTTTTTAGCCATTTTCATATATATATATATATATATATATATATATATATATATATATATATATATATACATAATTTTTTGCTATTTTTCATATGTATATAAATATGAATACATATATATATATACATTTCATATATATATATATATATATATATATATGAGAGATCATAATTATATATATCATTTCCCACATTCTGAATATATATACATATATATATATGTTTATATATATATATATATACACACACACACAGGCATATATATATATATATATATATATATATATATATATATATATATATATATATATATGATGGAAACTCATTTGTTTGTTTATTTTTTTGTTTGACGAATTTTCAAGTATTTTTAATTTCTCAATTTCACATTTTATTTTAAATTCTCAAAGATGCATCTGTGCCGCGTACGAGCTCCGATTAAATCTGTCAGTGATAACGGTTTAATGTAAAAAAAAACGAAATAACACGAGATCTCAGAACAAAATAACACGGATACAATTAAGCATTAAATATATTTTTAATACATCGTAATCCAAAAAGGGGGAAAAAGCGGAGCTCAGTTTTTGTCATGAAGCCTTCGATAATTCAACAATAATCTTTATTGTGCAAAATATGATCGAGGCAGAACCAATAAACTCAACTAGACATTAATAAAAACGCCATTAAAAATACATTGTGCAAAACTTTGCAACGAAACAAGTTCATTTCTAGAAAGTGCAGCTCAACTGTAAATAAAACCCTTCTAAAATTCTTATGATCAGTTTATTAGTTTAGAATCAATATTACACATACGAATATATAAACACTGTACATAATGAAATTTATATAAATAGTAAAAAAAACACGGCTATAAATACATAACCCGGATATAAAAACCTTTATCCGATACAAGGATGGAATACTGCTGCCATATCTGGACAGGAGCTGCTAAAAACAGCCTATCCTGCCTTGACAGAGTACAAAATAGACTTCGTGCTTTAGTGGGGGATGGCCTTTTCTCTACCCTGCAACCTCTCTCCCACAGAAGAGACGTTGCGAGCCTATCCTTGTTTTATCGTTATTTCCATGGCAGGTGCTCGTCTGAACTCCAATCTCTGGTCCCCCCCTCTCCAATCTTTCACGAAAAACACCCGTCTAGCTGAATCCACTGTGAAAGATTTCCCCCACTCTTTATCTCTGCCTAAATCAAAACGTGGATTCCATGAACAAAGCGTATTTCTTAGAACTGCACGCCTGTTGAACTGTGTTCCGTCTGCCTGCTTCCCACCTGACTACAACTTGGATGAACCTTTTCTAGTCTTGCACAAAAACACACAATAACATTTCTAGCTATGTCATATACATACGCGCACACGCAAACATACGCGCCCATTCCACACACATACATATATTCACGTTCGCGTACATACACTCACATTCACGTATATATAAACACACGCTAACGTATACACATGTACTCACACACGCGCACACGAACGCACACATGGACGACGTCACTTCCGCTTTAAAAGGAAATATACACATGCGCAAAAGACACTCCGGAAACGAGTATAAAAGGAAGAGCAATCAGCGGCTCCTTCTTTTAGGCCGAGCTTTCGAGCCGGTCGGTCCGAAGACCGACCGCGTGCGTCACACCCACTTACTACTATGTATATAACAGACCGTATGTACGCCTTCTCACTCTTTCTCTCTCAATCTACTACTGGTCCCTGAGAACACCTTCGCGTAGCTGACTACTAACTGATGTCAACTCTCCATTCTTTGTCTTTGTCTACACGCTTGACTACCATTCCAATTTCCACTACAACACTCATTTCTCTTCCCAGCCGCGAACAAACGATAGTGACCCGAACTTGAGATGAACACACATTTCCTATTCTTTCTACACCACCAGTCCCGCAACGAACATTGGTTACTCACGCGCGGACATGAACATATGTTATATCGAAAACATTCTTTCAACAGTAAATAAACGACACGTTTATCTTATCCATCGATTGAGTCTTTGTTTCCTTCAATTCAATTCGTTTCATTATTTTCTTGTGGCGAGCTAGGGTATTATACCCTGGTCCGTTACAGAGTGGACCTGGGAGTAATGGCAATTAAAGGGTAGCTCCACACTCCCCAAAGCCCACAAGCTGGAGCCTAACCACTGGTTATAGTTTAAGGTCATATCCAGGATCACACATAGAAATATATAAGTAAATACACATAACAAAATTTATTTAACTAGAGATAGATGTGACTATAAATATATGTGTTTCTCTACTTATATGCGGAGCAGTCTGTTTGGGGGAAATAACTGTTTACACTTAGCGCAAAACAATAGTTTTTATGAAGAATAGAGTTCTCGGGATAACAAATAGCGTATTCGTAAACAAGATACCTTTCGTTCGTTTCTAGTTTTTATTTATTTCTCCCCATCCTCTTTTTTTATTCTTGTCTTCATCTTTCGCCTCCTTGTTTTCCCACTTAAAATCGTCCGACAACAGCAGTCTTTCGCTCGTCAGTACTACTTCACTACTTTTCCCAGACCCAGACTCAGAGAGACGACGACTCACTTTCATTGACATTGGCAACTGGCGACGCATCTAAGATGGAGTGACACTGTAAAAGCGCACTTGCCGCCGGCCATAATCAGCGCAACGTCGACGGTAATCTACTCTAACATTTGCAAACCCACTTTCCTCACCCGTTCACCACCAAATCATGATCATTAACCTTCAACACTTATAACATTGGTTTCAATTTTCATGAGATTCGCATTGCACATAATCCAACACAAAATAATGACTTCTTCCTTTTCTCTAAGTATTAAGAGAAGAGAAATATTTGTACACAAATTAAAATAATAATAAATTAACTAGCGGGACCTGTGAAAATTCCACAGTGGACATTTTCGTATGTAATATATTGATGGCGGCATTCAGCGTAAATTGAGACGTCTTGTAGATCTTTTATTCAAACTGCCAAAGTATTTATCTAAGCTAGCAGGGACACCTGGCATAGCTCAGTCGTAAACAACGCTTAAATATGATATTTTAATTCAGGCAGATTTCGTATATATCATTTTCTCGTGATTCTTATATATTATAAGGTTTTGATTGCAAAAATATAATATATATATATATATATTATATATATATAGTTGATCCACCGAAGTTGTTATATATATATATATATATATATATATATATATATATATATATATATATATATATATATATATATATATAAAATGTAAAAGGAAAAGAGAAAGATCAATTCAACAAAAGGAGACGTATCCGGATATTGCCAAACTCAACAATAATTATTGGAGCTTATACAATAGGACAACAAGAGTATGAAATGAAGACATAAAACTATATATAGATAGATACAGAATGGATCATTTATTGAATAATGGAATACAGGCAAGATTTGAGGGACAGAAGGGACTCTTTATGCCAGGGCATTTCGAAGCCTATTGCTTCTCATCAGAAGAGTAGAGAAGATGATAGGTAGTATGGGGGATATGCGGCGTCTAGCGTAAGGTTCACTGGGAATGAAACAGATTAAGAGGAATTATAGGATGTTTGGGGAAGCTTTATTCAATTCTAAATAAATAAGGAGAAACTTATATATAGCATGATATATAAGAATATATATGGTCTTTAACATAGTATTGACATTAAGGGGTATATGTATTATGGTTAAATAGGGGACGTATTATTGCTGTGTCGTAATTTATTTTAACGGTTTTTGAGGTGTCTATTTTCTATGGAGTGGGTAATTTTGATTAATTTGGGGGTCGGGAGGGGTATGTAAGGTTGTAAAACTGAAAAGTAATATGCGGCAATATATTTATAAGTTTCTACTGTTATGATATATGGAGTATGATCATGAGGGGGCGGTCGGAGATTAGGGTGGCAATAACTATGGGTGCGTATAACTTGATGTAAAAGGTTAAGTATGCATATTGATGTTAAAATGGGGGAGTAAGGAAACCACAACTACTTATGCGATTGGTAAAAATATACCAAATAATAGTAGGGTACTTGTAAGAGTACGGAAGATAATAGTAAAATAGTAATGACAATTATAATAATAGTAGTAATAATAAAGTTGAAAATAAATTAGATGTAAAATTGAATATAAAAAAAATTAATATTAAGAAAAATAAAATATATAAAATAAAAATAAAGGCAAAATTAAAAGTAAACATTAAAGTTAAACATTAAATATAATGTTACCAATAGTTGTGATAAAATTAAATTCAAAATTACTGTCAATAACAGTGAAGATGGAGATAATGACAGCGAGTATGGTACAATGACGGGGGTGATAATAATGATATCAATTATAATGATGATTATAATAATAATGATGATAAAAGGAATAATAATAATAATAATAACAATAGTAATATGGTTAAAAACAGTGCAGTA
>NC_136499.1:119927125-119984625 GCF_053919585.1 Euprymna scolopes | reverse complement strand
GATATTCTTTTTTTTATCAAGGGAGCAACCTTTAATCATGACCTGAAATATATTTAGATTAAGTCTTCATACGTCTAAGGTGGTAGTGAGAAAACAAAGTAATAACTGTTAGTGGTTAAAATAGGGTGGGATGTTATTCATAAGAAAACGGCTCAACAAGAACTTGTTTACATTGGACTTGAAAACAACAATCTTGCTGTCTGCTAGAAAGCAGATCCTCGGTACAGAGTTCTATATGCTAGCAGTTTTTTTTTAACATAACATATAGAATTTGTTCATAGAATTTGAGTTTAGATTTAAACATATATAGAGAGTGAGAATGTTTTTGACAGTGGTTGTAGCTAGATAAGTACTGTTTGTGAATATTTATTACGGCGACGTCTATAAATCTCAAGTGAACACTTGCTTTGAAAATAACAATAGAGAAGTACGATTAAGGATGAAGGTATGTTAATGTGGTAGGGTTTTTGGAGACAAGTATGTCTCAATGGAAAACGGTGCTGACAGCAAACAGAGAGATGCTGGGGCAGGTTGGCATTAAACGTGGAATATTCCAAGGAGATTCGTCATCTCTACTTCTTTTTGTATTGACAATAATGCCACTTAGCATCCTCTTGAAGAGAGAGAAACGAGGGTATAACTTTGCATCTGGTTGAGATAGATGCGCAAGGTCTCTTCCGTGAGAAATAGGTACAAGTATGTGTAAAAGAAAACAGTAACTATCATGTTTCGAAATGTGTTTTGAAAACTGTCAAAGCAGGGAAAATTGCTGGAAAACGTACAGTAATAAGCGGAGAGCATTGTTTTTTTTTTATTACATTTTCACCCCAAACAAGGTAAATTGCCACTTTGGTGTAGGGGGCTACTATCAGGGGCAACAACTACTGGGGTACTATGTAGGGATTTGGGCAGCAAGGTGTCGGTTCACGTTACACTTGAACTTCTGCACGTCAGTACTGTTGGGGAAGCAGGGACCTGGGATGGAATTCCAGAGTCTAGCGGTTCTGGGGAAGAAACTATTGGAGTAAAAAGATCTTTTACATCTAGGGATCTCTACAGTGTGTGGGTGGGATTTAGTAGCCTGTCGGGTTTGTCGAGGGTGCACACGTCGTGGGGGCACAAGTGATTGCAGTTCGTCAGAGCATTCACCACTAAAATACTTGTAGAAAAGGCAGAGGGATGCAACATTTCGTCGATGGGACAGAGGCTGAAGCTTAGATGCCAGTTCAGGGCCTATCAGGTTTGCGACTCTCTTTTGAACCTTGTCAAGGAGCGAGAGACTAGTAGCAGATGCACCAGCCCAGATGTGGCAGCAATACTCCATACATGGGCGAATGGTGGCCTTATAGAGGTACAGGATACTTTCGGGTGTTAGTAGATTTCTAGCACTTTTAGTACTGACCAGGCTCAACGTTGCTTATCTTTGGTTTTCTACGAGAACCGGCGTGTTAACGTCATTGTGCTGTATATTATACAGGGTAGCCCACTTAAAAGTAGCTCAGAAAAAGTAGCAGAGAGTAGAACTTTCGTTTATTGTTTAAATTACCTGTAGTGTTATAAAAGATGCTGGACATGCTCATCGTTGACATCTATGTATTTCTGCAAACGTTTAACAACGTTTGCAGATACGGCCTGTAGATCTTCTGTGGTGATTCTCCTGATAGCGCTGGTGATGTTTACCGTAAGTTGGTTTAAATTGTGAGGATTATTTGCATACACTTTTTGTTTTAAAGTCCCACAAAGATAAAAATCACATGATGACCAGTCCAAGGAACGTGGATGACATAACCCTTTTCTTATTGTTCTCTCTTCCGTAAACATATCATGAACTGATGTCAGTGATCTGTGAGACGTATTGCATGTAGTGTCATCTTGTTGGAAAAAGAATTGCATTTTGTGTTATGGTGTCAGTTGTTTCGTAAGAGAAAGATTAGATATGTCGGGCTACTTTTAAGTGGGACACCCTGTATAATCTTAACTTTCTTTTATTTTTTAATTTAACTTTTATGTAAACATATAGACATTATATTGGGTCTTTTTTACCTCTAACAAAGTTACTTTTTCAGTCGATTACGTTGGTTTATTAATACTTTTTTTTCTTTGCATTGTTTGTGCACAGCTTAACGTCAACATAGCTTAACCAATTGGCACCAAACTTGTTTATAGTCTATCTAAGAATTTAATTTATTTGGGAACATCTAGGTCAAATATGAATGTCATTTAGAGTCAATGAGAAAAAGTTAAGCTCACAGAGTTGAAAGCTATCCTTTTGACGATAACTTGGGTTTATTGTAGAAGTTTACAAGTTGGCTTATACTTTAGTCAATTAGGCGTTGCATCTCAAATGCCTTATTGCATTCACTTAGTCCTTGAAAGGCCTGATCCAAATTATGATTGAATAAAAATTTGCGATTTTTCAAATTTTCATGTTATAATTTAGAAATATTTTATACTATACGGAAAAGTCTCGGATTTAACCTAGACACATCTCAATTATGTCAGACGAAGCTATACAGCTTCACGACTGATTTATGGCGTTTTTCTCAATATTCAATGAAACTGCGATCAATTCGTACCAAACAGTCGCCATGCTGCTCATGGAAAGAAGACATCAATCTCAGGGTTTGTGAAATCGAGACAGAATATGACTTGGTTATGGAATCACCATGAATTATGACCAATTGTGCTCTGCCTATCCAACTGTCCGAATTGTTTGAATGGAAATTGATGATAACACTGTCTAGGCGATTTGTAAAGCGGTGCTTCGATTAACACGAAGTCAGAGAGGAAGGTTGGCAGAGAGAGAGAGAGAGAGAGAGAGAGAGAGCATATATGTTTGGAGCCGATTATGACATAAACAAATTAGTGTTTCGACGGCCTTGTATTGAAAACAAATTAGTTTCCCGAAAAATAAAGTTGTCGATCACAGCAAACCGTTTGAAACAGCAAACTACATGTGACCTTTTGACCTTTGAATTCTGATTTATTATCACTCCGTCGATGTGATAATTAATTATCAATTTCATCTGCAAACTTTCCAATGTTTTTATTATTATTAGAAACATTGGCCTGATTTAATATGATAAACATAGTTTCAAATATGCGCTTACAATCACAAAATTACGTTTCAGAATCTTTGAGATGAGGATTAGTGATTCGTATTATTTGGACTCATCGGGCTACTGTCCATCTTGAGTGTCATTTCCACAACGTTTCGGTCGATGTAACCTCCACCTTTCTTCAGGTCCTAAATATTATATTGGGATTCGTTGTGAAAAAGACACCCGACATGAGAAGAGTAGTCCGACTAATCCAAATAAGACAAATAATATAGAACTGTACGAACTCGGAGAATTGCCAGAACTTAATGGAATCTTCACTATTTATTAATTCCTGGTATTAACCCCTTGCTTGCTAAGCAATATTACTTATCGTGATTTTGGCATTCGTTTCCCCGATATCTTTCCATTAAGAATACTACTAGAAGGATATCGGTATTACGGAAGTAACTATTTGAAGGTTATTATCACGTCATCGATTTTATAATTGATTATCAATAGAGCTATGACAACAGCATATTCTTTTTCTTGTTTTGACTGTCAGGTATATATGCATTGATATCGTGTATCTTTTTATGTAGAGTGATGTAGAGATATACTCGAGAGTAAAACCAATGAAAAGAATATGCTGTTGTTCTAGCCCTAATTATCAATTTCACCAGAAACGTTGTAAGGATACCTTATTTTTGTTTTTTATAAACGCAGCAAAGTGTTCTGATTTAACATTAGACGTTAAACTGGGTAGAGTATTTTTGTTTGGTTTTAGCTTACCTGTCTCCCCACGAGGGCCGAGTTAGATACGAGGTCGGTTTTTAATTTTAAAGAGACACTCTGGTTAGTAACAAAAATAAAAAATGCATCAGTCATTGAAAGATTTCTCGTCCACTAACCAAGACCAAAAACAGTGTAGTGTAGCACCAGAACAGATACTACACTTTGATCCTGGACCGAAACAAGAAAGAAAAAAGTTAACCCTTAAATACAAAAAATGCGCTTAGATTCAGACAATTATACAATCGTAATGGGATTTTCAATATTTATTAATTGTTGTTGGTGTTGCTGTTGTTGTTGTTGCTGCTGCTGTTACTGTTGTTGTTGTTGCTGCTGTTGTTGTTGCTGCTGCTGTTGTTGCTGTTGTTGTTGTTGCTGCTGCTGTTGTTGAGCATCATTTATGATGATTTTGTTGCCGTTGGTTTCCCCGATATATTTCTGGTAAGAACTTTTTTCTAGAAAGATATCGGAAGGGAACGCCTGAAGATCGAAAACGTCCCTAAGTGAAAGTGTTTCTGTGGGACGACCTGAATTCGAACCTGGCACGCCTAGGTTGTTAGAACAAACGATCGCTCTTTTTAATGGTAGCACTCGAGTTTTAGTAGCTCTTCATTACTGTGAGTAAAAAACAAAGCAGGCTTTACTTTTCGAACGACCTTCGTACTTTCAGTCAGCTCATCTATATCTTTACTTAAATTAACGTTTCTCATACTTATCTCTTTATCATGTTGGGCACTCTCTTAAAATCCTTCCACTCTCTAAATGTAGTGTGGTATAAGCACTCTTTCACACATAAACAGAAAGAAATAAACCCTACCACGAAAACGTCATGACATGGCATAATCATATTCATACAGCGGTACTCCTCAGGTAATTATATATAAGCAACATTGAGCCTTGTCAGTAGAGTATTGGTGAATATTTAAGAATACCAGACGTTGTATGTATGCTAACGTTGACACTCTCCTGGAATAACTGCTAAACCCTAAAACTGTTATTTTCCATGACGGGTATCAAAACGTACTGGTGGCCACTAGTGAATGAGATATTTGAATGAAAAAGCCAGGTACGGCCAACGATGGAGTACTGTTGCAACATCTGGGCAGGAGCTGCTAGAAGCAGCTTATCCTGAATTGCCAGAGTTCAAAATAGACTTCCTAGCTTAATGGGGGATGCCCTTTTCTCTTCCCTGCAACCTCTCCCCTACAGAATAGACGTTGCGAGCCTGTCTCTGCTTTATCGTTATTTTCATGGCCAATGCTCATGTGAGCTTCAATGTATAGTCCCCCCTCGCATAACTTTCACAAAAACACTCATCTAGCTAAAACCACTATCAATAATTTCCTACACTATTTATCTATGCCTAACCCTAAATGTAGATCCCATGAAGAAAGCTTCTTTCTTAGAACTGCACGTGTGTGGCTCTTCTGTTTTCCTGCTTTCCAGCTGACTACAATCTGATTGTCTTCAAGTCCAATGTAAACAAGTTCTTGATGAACCATCCCCTTAAGTAATCCAATTTACAACATCCCCACAACTTATGTTTACTACGCTATAATCACATTGACTAATATATACTTATTAACCCTTATCCTCGAGTGGCCTTCGAGCCTTGATAAGTGGTGATTCCTTTGTAAATATAAAAAAACGCCTCCTTTTGGATGAAGCCGATTAAACTCGCCGAATGTAAGGGCCGTTTCGCAACCAATCGGTAAACTACGTTCACTTTATGCCTCGTATATGAATGATATAAACTGATATTAAGATCCTAGTTTTTTTATTCAAAAATTATTTAAACAAACTCCTGAATATTTTCAGTCATGCGTATACAAGAGACTTCATGGCGGTTAACTAATTTGCCTATATCCTTTAAAAAGGCGCTTTCATTGATTAAATATTCAATTTTTATGGTTTCTTATTAGAGCAGTGATTTCATTTAACTATTGTAAATAATTATTTTTATGTATAGTTTCTACATTTTGTATAATTGCGTAGAGTATATATATATCTATATATATATATATATATAGAGAGAGAGAGAGAGAGAAAGAGAGAGCGAGAGACTTATATGTAATATACTGAGTTCTTGTAATTCAGTAAATGTTCATATACCAATAGGTTTTAAGCCAAAAATGGTGACTTAAGGATTAAGCTACAAAATTATCACATTTCATAATTGAGCATTAATATACTGTGTGTGCAAAATCAAGACTTCAAGACAAGGTGTTGATGGCAACGAAAAGTATATTTCATTTTAGGTTACAATTGTTTCAACGTCTACTTCGACAATTTCAAGCATTATAGTGTTTGAAACTTTTCAAAAACCAGCATTTCTTCGGACTTGATGAATAAACACACTTTTGTCAATGTGGTATTTTTTGAATAGAAAGAAAAAAAGGAGGATCCCTAATGGGGAAAACATGCGAGAAACATTTACCTTGGTTGTAGTTACGGAAAAGCCCATTTAAATATTCATATATATATATATATATATATATATATATATATATATATATATTACTGAAAAAAACACAAACAAAAAGCAGGGATTACTTCATATTTTTATTTTTCGGATATTTCAATTGTTTCGACATAAAGAAGACATTTTTAAATTTTATATTATTTAAAAATGTTCGTAGTTACATCTCATCAGATATGTTTGAACTTTGAACGTATCTTGACACATTTTCTATTCCGTTAAAACTACATCGGGCAGTGATTACAACCCCCTCGTGTTTTTAACATGTAAACCATATGTATTGATGACATTTTCTGGACCCTATTTTCGTATATTTGCTTTAAATTACGACGAGAATTGTAAAATTTAGACTATTTTGAAAAAAAGAAATTCTGAATTAATGAGATTTACGGTTTCTTAATTTTGATTTATTATTTTTAGCGATTTATTTATTAATAAATCTCAAGTAATGTGGTTATAATTTAACGTTTACTCAAAAGTCAAAACACGTACATGGTAAGTTTCGTATTTTGTGTATTACTCGCTTCTCTTAATGGGTAACTAGGTAATACTGCAATGCTGTTTTTTTCCTGTACATTAAAATAAATAATGTAAAAGTAAATATCAATAAGGATTCTATAGTTATTTGAGTTTATTTACTTTTGCCTTATAGATTCGTATTTTATTTATTTTAATGTACAGAAAAAAAACAGCATTGCAATATTGGATTAAATGAAAAACGCTTTATTTAGTAGCACGGATTACATATCCGCTGAAAAAAATGAATAAAGATGAAAGGAGAAATACAAGGCGGGAGTGTGCAGTGTACGGACCCAACCTGGTTTGTTTTTGTGTGTTAACAGCCTAGAAATATCGGCAAAAAAATCAATTAAATAATATTTAACGGTGAGATCTTTTCAAAGCAAATATTTAAAAGAAATTCCCCCTCACACGTTTTAAAGTATTTCTACATATTTTTAAAATGTTGGAACTTATGACCCCGGCCCTCTCCGCTCCCTCTGTTTGTCCCCTTTCCTTACGCGGGCAAACTTTAAAATATGCAATCAATTGCATACCTTGTTTACCGTTACGTCGCCATGAAGTGGGTACCTATTTTACTTTACCATTTTATGGGAAAGTGTTCCCCCCCCACTCTAAAATGTAAAATTGTTATCATTACAAAAAATTATTTTATACAATCTTTGAAGGCTGTTGAAACGTATTACCCCAAAAATATTTGAACCAGATTTTTTTTTTGTATGTTTTGTTTTGTTTTCTTCTTTTTAACAGTTTTAACTTGCAATTAAAATACTATCGAAATAATTGTTTTACAAATTTTGGAGGCTAAAAACGTGCATTATTTAAGAGAATACTGTTTTAAGTATAGCCAAGAGCATTCGTGCACAATATTTGTTTTAAAAATTCTGTTTATATTTTGTAAAATCATAACTAAAAAAGTTATATATTTTAAAGATATGAAAACTTCATTAATATTATTTTAATAAAAAATAAATAAAAGTTTTTTTATTGTTTAAAATAATAAAAAAGCTTTCTTTATAAAGTTAAATAAAACACTTTTTTGCATATTGTTTAAAATGAATACATGTTTTTAGCATTTAAAAATATATATTTATATTGTTTAATTTTGAAAAAGAAGTTCTGCTTATTTCAAACTGTTAACTTTTATAATACTGATATTATTGTTTACAAATTGTTTGCCTGGTAACATAACGGTGATTAGTAGTATTTGGTTTCTTTTATGTGATAAATGATCAGAATATTAATTATTCAATTACCAATCTTGTTCGATATATTTCTTTTTATTCACATGTCATCCATTTTCTAAAAGATTGAATCGCCGAATCATTATCGGGCATTTTTCACGTCATATTATTTACAGTAGAATCCCGATATACGGGATTTTTAGGATACATTATTCTCAGTTTATGATGTCGAATACGATATTTTTCGGCATTTTCTACGGTATTTGCCCGCCTACGGTATTTTTAAACAATGTTCTTTGATTATATACGTGTTTTTTCTGCTTTTTTTTTACACAATGATCACCACTTATCAAGAAGCGGAAGCCACTCAGGGATAAGGGTTCTTGCAAGTACATAACGTTAGTGTGGAGATTAAGGGGGCAGTTCATTAGGAATTTGTTAACGTTGGACTTGAAGACATCCAATTTGTAGTCCGGTGGGAAGCAGGTAGAGGGAACAGAGTTCCAAAGACGTGCAGTTCTAAGAAAGAAGCTTTCTGTGTATTATATAATGTACTTAATTTTGTTACTAAATTGTAATGGGTCTACTGTACTCATGTATTGTTTGCTTTTATATTTTTAATATTTTCTGTTTCGATCTATTAAATTATTAATAGTGTTACTTTCTCTTTCTCTTTTTATCTCTTTTTTTCTAATCCCCATTTAATACTTAGCCTCCATCCGTTTCTATCCTTCTTTTTGTTTCTTAAACCATTCTTGCTATTTAAGCTCTCACCCTCTCCATTTCTATTCCGGCAACGAAATAATTAGTCGTTGCGTTGCGCAAAATTAATCTCGACCGGACGTCCACTGCGAGCGCCATTAGTCAGCTCTTTATGACACCCATCATGCAATGTAGCCCTTAACGCGGGAAAAAGAGAACGAACTCGATGATTACCGACACGCCAAAATAGATGTCATGGCCAGCTCGCCCGGCCGATTACTATGCTTTCTTCCGCATTAATCACACTCAAATCAGAAATCTCACGCCAGATCCGGTTGTAAACGTTTGTATCAAAGGCCGTAGAACCTGTGAAGATTTCGGTCAGGACAAGAAAGAACTATTGCCTCGTGATAATGGAGTGATTGATAAGATTAAGCAAGATTAATTTTACCTTCAATTGGGTACGATCGTTATATTTTTTGTAAATTAGTTGAGCTCTTTTGCAGATATAGTACTTTGCAACTGTTATATCTATATATGTGTATATACCGTTTTATCTGTTTTATATATTTGCTCTGCAATAGTATTGAGCACTTTCTTCAGGTTTGTAAAAATTGCCATTTTTGCTAAATATAAACATATATATATATATATATATATATATATATATATATATATATATATATATATATATATATATACTAGGCTCAAGCAATGCCGATTCAGGATAGGCGTGGTTACGGATTGCGCAACCCTTGCCTCACAATTACACGGGTATTTTTATTTTAAATAAATAGAAGAAAAGGTTTTTAATATATATATCAACACACGAGAAACACAGATGTATAGGAATATAGATTTATGTATGCAGATAGGCGTCCTAGCAGGACCCGTTAACCGGCGTTTCCCGGTGCAAGCATGCCTCCTTTGTCTTAAGAGACTGAACGGAGGCACGGAATGTGTTCTACCTATTAAGTATGTATTCGATAATATACTTTAATATAATTAGAGTAGAAAGTGAATCTTGGGTTATCTTTTGGCAATCACGTTTTCTTTATTTTGTTATTCAGTCCTCACACTCCATGAACGATGTTTTTGATAAAAAAAAGTAAGAATTGATATTTTCTGGGTAATAATTAAATCCAACACTTATCGCTGACAATTATGAAGAGAGGCATACCATGGGTTGCACACATGCGAATCAATTCCATTTGAGGAAAGTGAGGTTTTCCACCATTGTCCGCTGCAATGCGTAATTTGACCAGGAATATACGAGAAAAATATCGCTCAAAGATATAGAACAATAGAAAACTTTACAAGCTGAAAGCATGTTTGCATATATCGATACAACAGAAAGCGAAAACGGCACAAAGAGTGGATTACATAGCAAGAATAAGCTGCCAAAACAGTCGCACCACAACCCGGCAACGCGCCTATATTCGTAATTTTTATATAAACAACACATGCCATAATCGAATATTCCTCAAGCACAAAATAACGGAAAACATTAAAATATGTTTATAACTATTCCTTACGTTGACGGAACTCTCTTAAATTGTTACTACAGAATGTTCAGGTACCCCTCCTTGAAACTGAAAACGGGGCCCTTCATTTCAAAGTCGCAGCCATTTTGATTTTTTTTTTAAACCGGTTCGTGAATTTAAAAATAAAAATTATAAACTACTCAAAAATACAAACTAATGAACTTTTCTACCATAAACGTAAATGTTATTAACTATGGTAACATTTATTTCTTGTATATTTATATTACTATATATATAACATGTTCTCTTTGTAAGGAAACATCATTTTGTTGGTCACTCTTGGCTACGAATTGAAACAAAGTTGATATAAAAAATATATTTTCGCGAAAATTATCTTTACTTTCATCATATTTTGCTTGGGGTAAAATTTTTGGGTATCAAAACCTATCTCTTTACAACCCCCTCCTTTTCATAACCTACCATAGTTTCATCAATCACAGTCCATTTTCTGTAGGCTGTTTTTGAACCCAGTCAACGACGGATAATTCTGCTAGTAAATATATATATATATATATATATATATATATATACATATATATATACATACATATATATATATACATACTATATATATACTATACTTATAGATGTTTACTATAGCTTTTGACCTTGTTGAAAAGCTATAGTAAACATCTATATGAGTATTTTAACCATAGTTCCTGATTTCAAAAGGTTAAAAATTAAAAAATATATATCTGCCTTGCTTTTAATGATAGGTTTATTTATGGTGTCTTTTAAATTTAATAAAAACCCTTCACAATTTGATGACGAGGAAACCTTGTTTATTAAAAAACTATATGTAATAATTATTGTCCGTAACTTGATGTCTACCCCAATAAAAACACTGTTTTCCGAAACGATCGTACATATAATTGATTTTGTTGTTGTTCCTTCTTATGAAACGGATTTTTAATTTTAATTTAATTATAATTTGATTTTTAAATTTTAAATTATCAATCACATTACTTAATATTATATATATATATATATATATATATATATATATATATATTATATGTGTGTGTAATTGTATGTATTCATATATATGTATTATATTTGTATTTACATGTGTATGTATTTATTTTTATTTCTTCATTTTTCATTTGGTTTCCTTCAAAACCTCCTGCTGATAATTTAATTCTGAAATAATATCTTGTACACTTCAGTTGACCTCTGTTTTGCTTAATTTTGGCACCTTTAACGTCATCTTGTCTGGGTCATTGGTTTTTCTATTTTAAATTTATTCCGATCACTATTAATTTTTTTCTTCTTCCTCTTCTTCGCGCATTTTCCTTAATTCATCCATGCCTCGACAGTCGAGCTGTATATTTCTTCCATTCCTTTTTTTACGCACATTGTATCTTTCTTTTAATAATATATTATAATTATTTCCCTTCTCTTTATGTAAAGGAATAGAGAGAGAGAGAGAGAGAGAGAGAGGGGAGAGTGGAATTATAGTGTAGACACGTTGACCGGAAGTAAAAGATCAGCTGATTTGATTGTGTGTGAGTCATGTGATCAGGTTAGCTGAATCGTTGAGATTTGATTTGGACTCGGAAGACAACGGACGGCTTCCCGTGTTCTCCTCCTCTTTACTGGGGGAGGGGACGACCGCTGACGTGTGTAGAAGAAGAACCCACAGAGGCCAATTTCACTTTCCAACTTCTGCGGGACATCTGGGAAAGTGAAATAAACTATAGAACTAATTCCTTGTCTTGGAGTTATTGAATCTTCATCCGAAAACAGGTATCAAGTCTCCCTCCAGGACGAGAAATTCCAGATGGTTCAACATCGAAGAAGCAGAGGTAGCTTCTGAAAATACATGTCACTCACACACGATTCCCTTTATGATACAACATAAATATATAATATAACACGTCATCTCTTCTAATCCATTATTAGAGATAAGATAATCAAACACTCCACCCTTTATTATTAGAGACAATACAACAAACACTCACGATCTTTTATAAATAGGCAATACTACACTTGCACCTATTTGTGAATTATTCCACAGATTTCTGCCTTTTGGATTACTTTGAATCTTTATCCAATTCTGCGATTCCCTTGGAGTTTACTTGTGCGAATGGAAATTTTACTAACTTTCTTGGATTCTGCATCTTTGAATTTAACCGTCATTGGATATTTTACCCTTCACCAGACTATGCATCCACATGAAATCACAGTTTTATTAACCCTATTCCCTCTGTTTAACCTTTTGTTATCAAATAAAATCTATGAGTTACTTGCAGTTTCATTTAATATGTTTGCAAGCAAAATCTAAACGACATTTTATATACTTTGATATGTTTCAGATTGAAGAAATATGGTATAATAAAATTATTGAATGTTCGTTCATTCCAATTTTCTCTCTCTTTTTCTTTACTGATTTTTAAAAATTACACTTTGTTCTCGGCAGCCGTTTTAAAATCATATCTTATTTTTCTTTTATTATTGGAATTTTTTCCCCTTTTCCTTGTACATATTTGTGAATTATTCCACGGATTTTGGCCTTTTGGATTATTTTGAGCCATCTTCCAATTAGGCGATTTCCTTGGATTTTACTTGTGCAAATAGAAAATTAAATTAACTTTCTTGGACTTACATGTTTGGATTTTACCGTCATTAGATATCTTACCTTTCACCTGACTATCCGTTCATGTGAAATTGCCTTTTTCTTCACCATATTCCCTCTGCTTCACTTTTTGTTATCAAGTAAGATCTTTGACTTACTTGCAGTTTCATCAAATACTTTTGTAGGAAAAATCCGATCCTGCATTTTGCTAATTTCCTACCCTATGTGATGGGAAGCGGATTAAGGACTATCCACTTATTTAGTGTTTTCATTTTTTAAAATTAAATATGTGTTTAACACTTTCTCAAAGTGTTTTAACATGTTTTATTAACTACTTGTTCATATATATATATATATATATATATATATATATATATATATATATATATAAGATTGTTGATTGATTTATTTACTTTATTTTTTATTTTATTTATCTTTTATTTAGTAATATATTTATGTGAAATTTTTCCCCGTTCCTTGTGCAGTTTTTGGGAAAAGTTATCAGCTCTTTGTTCTTACCCTAGTCATTTCTATTTGGGACGTATTTTTCTTATCAATATTGATTTTCTTTTATTTATAAAACATTTGAATATCTTTATTCAAATATCCTTTTTAGGACACATACAGAATAACAGATACTGTCACAGTGCCCCCCACATATATATATATATATATGTATATATATATATATATATATTTATATATATATATATATTTATATATATATATATATATATATATATATATATATATATATATATATATATATATATACATGAAATATCCAATGTCTGGACCGGCAGGTATTCATGGCACAACCACTTGGACCCGGTCATCAGCAGATGTAAAGTACTGTAGAAGGTTCATAGAAATGACAGTCCGGCACGTGTCTCTAGTGGCACTCATGTCTGCCTCATTTGAGCCAGAGATGTATAAAGTAATGGCAATACTCGAGAACGAATTTTCTGACATCCTATATATATATATATATATATATATATATATATATATATATATATATATATATATATTTGTTGGGTAGGAAATGTTTATTTTTGAAATATTGTTTATTTACATATATACCGTTTTCATTTAACGGGTTGAGACTATTATGCTAAAAACTGAATCACAGTTAATTTCGAATAAATCTCACTGCATCTATTTTAAAAGTGCAGAGCATGGTTAGTACAAAACTTTGTTGAAATTGAAAGACTTACATTTTTTTCTTTTTTAACTTTTGTTTATTTTATTCTGGGTCTCTTCATTACAGCTGTTTCATTAATGGGATGGCAATTTTATGATTTTTTGTTTTCATAAAAACCTCCTTTCTCACCAATTCGTTAGATGTGATTTCCCTTCGATGTTACCAACAAAAAGATAATTGTGTACATGAAAAACCTGATGCGTTCGTTTGGGGAAAAGGAATTTCATCCACACGTTGTTACAGGTCGGATATTTTGGGTAGCGTGAACATTTAATTTATTTATTTATTTTATTTTTATTTTATTCATTCTTTTTTTTAGTAATATATTTTTGGGATATTGTTCTCGTCCCCTGTGCGCTTTTTGAGAAAAGCTACCAGCCTTTTATTGTTATTTGAGTCATCCCTTTTTGGGACGTATTGTTTGTTATTCTTATTAATTTTTTATTTATTAAACACTTGAATATTTTTCTAGTAAAAAGTCCTTTAAATGCTTTTACTGTATAAAAGTTATCTTTAGACACGCGTGTTTCTGAGTATCGCCATGGCTACATTTTAATCAGGTTCGAACTCGTAACAGCTCGATAAGTAGCCTAGGTTTTATGCCACTACCCAACGGTACCATAAAAAAAATTATACACGATATTTATATCTATATATATAACCGAAAATGTATGTATGTATGTATGTATGTATGTACGCTTTTCCTCGATGTCCACAAAAGCCTTCTTTCAAAGAAGCGCTTGCTCGGTTCACAACTTCTTTAAATTTTTTATATCATCTATAAATTGTAATATCTCAGAGTTATCCACGGAGCTCGCCTGTCTATTTAATTTTATTGACTTTCAAACGTCATTTATTCGACATTTCCCGCATCGGCAAGCGTTACATTCGGTTTTCGATATAAAAAAAGCGAAACTCGCAAGAGAGCTAAGTAACGTTTGTTCACTGTCGACTTCGTCATATCAGACTGTAGCTTTCATTTCGCTCCTCCTAATAAATAGGGAGCGGGTTTTTAAAAACAAACAAAACGTAATTAAATCCTTCTTAAGTAATAGAAAAATCAAAGTCGTCCTCGACGGACGTACATCCAAACAATATGACATAAATGCGGGAGTGCCTCAGGGGTCTATCCTTGGACCTCTATTGTTCCTGATATTCATAAACGACCTCCCTGATAATATTGTTTCGGAGATGGGTATATTTGCCGATGACACCACTCTCTATAACAGATATGAGGGGAAAACAAATGAACACATATCCAAGAAAATGGCAGAAACACTAGAGGATGACCTCCAATCCGTAGTGGAATGGGGACAAAAATGGTTGGTCTGATTCAATGCTGCTAAGACTAAGCTTGTTTCCTTCAATAACTACAAGAAACCTTCTCTACCACCAATAGCAATGGCCAAGAACACATTGCCTGAAAGTACTTCTTTTAAACTCCTCGGCCTAACGTTTACAGGGAATATGAACTGGAATAGATACATTGAGAGCATTGCCAAGGCTGCTGCAAGGAAGGTTGGCTCCCTCTACCGTGCTAGAAAACTACTTACGCCTGCCAGTATCCTATACCTCTATAAGGCAACCATTCGCCCATGTATGGAGTACTGTTGTCACATCTGGGCTGGTGCATCTGCTGCTTGTCTCTCGCTCCTGGACAGGGTTCAAAAAAGAGTCGCAAACCTGATAGGTCCTGAACTGTCATCTGGGCTTCAACCTCTGTCCCATCGACGAGATGTTGCATCCCTCTGCCTGTTCTACAAATACTTTAATGGTGAATGCTCTGACGAACTGCAAACACTTGTACCTCCCCGACGTAACTACCCCCGACAAACCCGACAAGCTACTAAGTCTCATCCCTTTACAGTGGAGATCCCTAGGTGCAAGAAAGCCTTTTACTCCAATAGTTTCTTCCCCAGAACTGCGGGTCTTTGGAACTCCCTTCCGGGATTCTGGTTTCCCAACTGCAATGATATGCAGAAGTTCAAGTGTAATGTTAACAAACATCTTTCTACTCTTCTCCCTTCATAATGACCCCGCTAATTAATTCCCTAATAGTAGCCCCCTGCTTCAAAGTGGCACTGTGCCTTGTTTGGGGTGAAAATTGAATAAAAAAAAAAAAAAAAAAAAAAAAACCGATTTGTTCACCTCATTAAAACTATCCCGCACAAAATGCTTACTGCTGAATACCTATCGCCGTCACGTCAATCAAAAACGCGCACTTGTTTTTTTTAACACTTTACGTCGTGAATCTTCGTTTTTTTTCACGGGCACACGTTTTTTTTTCACATTTTCGGGGTTTTTTTAAACATACCCCGAAAAACAACCGGGCAACGCCGGGTACCCCTCGCTAGTCGCTTATAAATGCAAGATGTTTTATTTATTTATTTTTATTAAAATTTTGTTGTATTTCCTTCTGCTCCCTGAGCTTTTTTTTGGAGAAAATTTACTTTCTATTTCTTTATATTCTATTCGCCATATCCGGGACATTTTTTTTTTGTTGTTGTTTTTGTCATTTTTTTTTTTTTTTTTAGATTTATAACACATTATGTTTTATTGTTCAAATTTCACTCAGCGCTTCTAACGGATATAAACATAAAAAAAAAACTACCTAGATTTTCAAAATTCACGGCCACGCGTCACCTATCCTGCTTCATAAAAACCCTGCAGTTAACAATATCACGTGGACTCTTCATCGAACTACCTTCCACTACATAATGTCGAGGAAGAAGAGGAAAAAAAGAAGATTGACAAAGGAGTCTTACTCAGAAATATATTTCTTTAAAAATAAACACCCGTTTATTTATGAAAAAAATTCGCGTTGCCGTTTTGGCTTCAAATGTATTTATACATGTTTTATTCTTCATATATATATATATATATATATATATATATATATATATATATACATATATATATATATATATATATATATATGTATTACCAATTCGACTAGAAGTTTACAAATTGAAAGAGATCAATCTAAAGAAGGATGGTGGTTATATCGGCCGAATCCTTGTGAATATAAAAAACTCAAATAGTAATAGTTGTCCAAATAGCTCAGCACCAAAATGTAAATCATGTTAAAAGAGATATCTGATTTTCCGACTTTCCCATACGTGACAAAATTCACCACACCCTCTTCTGTTTAACGTAATGAGAGAAAAAGCAAGACACTGGCTGCCATGTCTTTTAGATCTGGGTCTAAAATTGACCTTAAACCAAACCTCGTGAATGTCCTCGAGGGTAACCGAACAGAGGTTGGGTTGGTGTTCGATGTGCGAGAAATAGGACGAGGAACATGTCCGTGCCGGGTAAGCGCCGTTGAACGATTGTCGCTAACCAAACCCCCTCACTACTTCGGGTCGTGATTGATAGCATTTTGAACACGTAATATCTCAATGAAAAAATAATGAAGATTGATGGGCCCCGTCCCCTTTGAGTCGTCGGTTGTATTTCTTTTTTACTTTCTCTTCTCTTTCATTGCACTTCTGTTGGTTTTTGTTCTGTGTTCTTTGGTGTTGGTTGGCGTAATCGTAAACTCGTCGGCCTCGACTGTCAGTCAATAAGTGCCACTTAATAATTCACAGCTGAGAAGAACACTAGTAATAATAATGGTTTAATAATGTTTTTCCTTGTTAAATTGCTGTTAAACGAGTATCGGGTGAATCAGTGCAGAGTTATATATATATATATATATATATATATATATATATATATATATATATATATATATATATATATATATACATACATATATATATATAGATATGAAATAAAATAAAATAAAAGTTTTATTAACTCTTTGCTCGTGTATGTATATATATATGTGTGTGTGTGTGTGTGTGTGTGTGTGTGTGCATATATATACACACACATATATATATACGATGAAATTATGGAAATTGTTTGTATATATATATATATATATATATATATATATATATAAAGAGAGAGATAGATACATACAACATACATACATACATACATGCATACATACATACATACATACATACATACATACATACATAAATACATATATGTATGTATTTCATTTTCATCCCAAACAAGGCACAATGCCACTTTGATGTAGGGGATTACTATTAGGGATATATGTTGCAGAGATACTATGTAGGGAGTTGAGCAGCAAGATGTCTGTTAACATTACACTTGAATTTCTGAATGTCAGTATAGTTGGAAGAGCAGGCAAGCGGAAGGGAGTTCCAAAGACTAGCAGTTCTGGGGAAGAATATATTGAAGAAAAAGGCTTTCTTACATCTAGTGATCTGACTGTGTAGGGGTGAGATGTTGCTGCTTATCGGATTTGTCGGAGGTGTTTATGTCGGGGAGGCACGAGGGTTTATACTTCGTCGGAGCATATACTATTAAAATAATTGTATAACATGCAGAGGGGGCTACATTTCGTCGAAGGGAAAGACGTTGAAGCTTAGATGACAATTCAGGATCTATCGGGTTGGCGACTCTCTTTTGAACTCTGTCCAGACGCGAGAGACTAGTAGCAGATGCACCAGCCCTGATGTGACGCGGCGGTCCTGGCAATGTTCTCAATGTATTTGTTCCAACTCATGAGTCCCTGTGAACGTTAAGACGAGGAGTTTGAAAGAAGTATTTTTCAAGTAATGTATCTTTATTCATTGCTATTGATGGTTGAGAAAGTTTCTTGTAATTATTGAAGGAAACATCCATTTTTGCCCCCATTCCACTACAGATTAGAGCACTTCCTCTAGTGTTTCTGTCGTTTCCTTAGATATGTGTTCATTTGTTTTTCCCTCGTGCCTGTTATAGAGCGCAAATTTACCTATCTCAGAGATTATTTTATCAGGGAGGTCATTTACGAATATTAGGAATAATACCTATATATATATATATATATATATATATATATATATATATATATATATATACATTGCATGTAGGCCACCATTTATCAAGGCCTGGAAGTCACTCGAAGATAAGGGTTATTGCGTTTATAGTAATCAATGGGATAGTATCGTAGTAATCGTCAGTATTGGAGATTTGATAAAGTGTCATTACTTAAGGGGGTGATTCATCAGGAATTTGTTTATGTTGGACTTGAAGACATCCAAGTTGTAGTCCGGTGGGAATCAGGCAAACGGAAGAGAGTTCTACAGGCGTGCACTCCTAAGAAGCTTTGTTCATGGAATCTACGTTTTGATTTAGGCACAAATAAAGAGGTGGGAAAATTACTGATAGACTATATATATATATATATATATATATATATATATATATATATTATATGATGTATATATAGATAATTGGAATCGGGAATCGGAGAAATCGGGGAGAATAGCAGCAGCAGCAGCAATAACCGAAAAACGAAAAATTGGGAAGTGTGAGCGAGAAAAAGAAGGAAAAGGGAGAGAAAAATACAGCACGTGCTCGGGTAAGAAATGAAATCGGCGTCGAAGTGAATGGGCGTGTAAAGACGCAGACGACAAGTGTCTGGCTGCCCCCAGCGTGGGGTCGGAGAGGAAAAAATTACATTGGGCGAAAGGGTTGATGGCGAGAGACTTATTAAATGGTGCGGAAAGTAACGGTAATACAAACTGTTATCAAAAAAAAAAAAAGAAAAAAATTGCCGAATTTTTATTTATTTATATTCCTGTTTCGTTTGTTTGTCAAATGGCGACCTAACGGCTACGTTATAAATGCCAAAAAGTACCAAAAATAATCTTATGCAGTTCCTGCTTATGAATGTTATACTAGGGACGTTCCATAATAAATGGATTCTATTTTTATTCCCTCCGAATAGGTGAGAGGGTATAGCAAATCGCATTGTTATAATGTTATGATGACTGGCCTCATGCATTCAGGATCTGAAAGTGCCATCTCTGAACTGTAGATATTGACCCTGCGAGGCTATATGAAAGCAACTCCCTCCAATGGACATGCGTAACAAGCAGAAATTCGGCTTTTGAATTGCTGGAAACTTCATTGAGTACAACTGTGACTATGTAAGAAAAATAAATTCTAGAACACAAAATGGCACTTGTTATAGTGCTACCACTTTCGTCTTCGTGGCTCTTTAAGTTTCCGAGTTAAAACATAATAATAGGTGGCTTAACTTTTGAAATAACCCTCGTACGATAAAGCGCATATCGGACATCAATGCGCGGCTATTGTTCATCGCTGGCTAAAGTGAAATGAAAATGGTGGTAACTATGTAGAAAATACATTTGTAACACAAACAGTTGCTCTGTTAAATGCTACTACACCTGTCTTTATAGCCCATTAACTTTATGGTGAAAAAAAAGCTGTACTTTAGATACACCCCTCTTACCTTCGTGTATAACCATCACAAAGCACAATATGGATATTTATGTTTAAAAATTGTGTTTTATAATTTATTTTTGTAATTCTCTATCTATATAAGAACCAGGTACGTCCAAGGATTGAATATTGTTGCCACATCTGGGCAGGAGCTGCTAGAAAGGACTTGTCCTGCCTTGGTAGAGTTCAAAATAGTCTTCGTAGTCTCGTAGGATATGTCCTTTCTCTTCCTTGCAACCTCTATCTCACAGAAGAGATGTTGCGAGTTTGTCTCTGATGTATCGTTATTTTCATGGAAGGTGTTCAACTGAGCTTCAATCTATGGTCCCCCCTCGCCAAACTTTCACAAGAAACACTCGTCTAGCTGTACACACTATCAGTAAGTCCCCCCACTCTTCATCTGTGCCTAAACCTGAACGTATATTCCATGAACAAAGCTTCTTTCTTAGAACTGCACGCCTGTGGAATTGTCTTCCGTTTTCCTGCTTTCCGGCTGACTACAATATGGTTGTGTTCAAGTCTAACGTAAATAAGTTCTTGATGAGCCGTTCCATATAAGTTATCAAATTTACCAAATTTTCATTACTAATGATTACTATATTGTCCAATGTCTACTGTACACTCTTTAACCCTTATCCTTTAGTGGCCTCTTTGTCTTGATAAGTGGTGATGCCTATGTAAAAAAATATGGTTAAATATTAATTCGATGCGTTTTTTTATTGGGAACTTTAGTTTTAAGGTTTGTAGTTTGCGTACATTTATTTCTCTAACAAAATCAATATAGAGATATTTGGCAAATATTTGCAGCGTGAAAACTTATGGAGTTATAGAACAATCAACTCATTTTATTTCCTGTCTACAAATGATCGATAAGCTATAATTAGATTGAACTTCCGATTAAGAGTAATCAGGTAATCGAAAGAGTCATTGTAAAAAAAATCTTTCAGGTCCAAAGCGAAGAGTATCCCTTTCCGATGACGCGTCCCATCTGTAGTGACATTCTTTGTAATTCTCAAGTTGGTCATTTCTAGTGCTTTATCATTTTATCAAATGACCTTTAAAAATAAGCTGCACTGTCACAATAGCAACATTAACAGGTCACCATAGCATCTGCAGGAGCAGAAAAGATCGATCTCTTTGCAGTTTTATAACCGGATGTAAACTGTTAAACTGAACCGACTTGATGCTTCAATACGTGCTATCTACGATCTGGCTATATTGTAAAATTATCTTTTGGAAAACTGTGTTGACAGGATGTCAAATATTTCAGATAAAACCGAGTGCGTGTAGGAATAAACAGTTGATTCTAAGTAAGAAAAATAAGTACGTGTTTATCTCCTTAATTGCAGCGAGATGTGACAGATTTGTCGAGCCAGCACTCCAGAAGAGAAGTAATTTGGCCCGCAATAAAATTTCTGGTTAGCCATGTGGCATTTCCCGGTGGACGGATTTCATATGATTAGCTATAAACTAAAGAAAAACATATACTATAAACACACACGATAATAATCATGTTGACACACCGGTTCCCGTCAGATCACCGAAGTTAAGCAACGTTGAGCCTGGTCATTGCTAAAATGGGTTACAAATTTGGCAATTCCATGCGCTGTATGTAGGAGGATGTCGTCATCTTGCAAGAGTTGCAACAACCTAAAGTTGTCATTGTCCCTGACAGGGATATACATGCGTCTGGGTACCGCCTGCGAATTTCATACACCCATGAAACTTCCTCTTTCGGAGGAAGCCGGTTAAACCCGAATAGGGTTAGTCTCGAGATACACACACTATAAACTAAGCACTTCTTTAAGAAAGAAGGCAAGGCCTGGAAAAGTTGATCTACTAAAACTGTGCTGGACCAGAAATTTACCGCAGTCCCCGGTGTCAAATCCATTTCAAAAACAGCAAAGACACTGTTAAGCGTAGGACAGCTCGCGGCAGCGCCTCAAGTAAGACGCGAGGAGACATATTCAAGTCTTACTCATTCATTTCTCCCCGTGCCCAACATAAACCAGAACCATTGATCATACATTATTGGCAATAAATACATTAAACACGCTATCTAACAAACAATACACTATTTAGATATAACTTTGACCCTATGATAAACACAAAGACACAAATAAATCCACGATAAGCATTAATTTCAGTGGACTAAACTGGATTGGTTGTTTTTGTTTTACGGCATATCAACCCTTTTCAGGTTATTTAATGCCGAATCCAGTGATTTTGAAGAAAAAAATTCTAAGAAAATATTTCTTTTTCAAGTCGATTTCTATTAAACCATATTTGGTACTACCACTCTGAGTCAGAGTGGATCTGGGGCAATGGCAATTAAAGGGTGGCTCCACACTCCCCAAAGCCAGCAAGCTGGGGCATCACCTTCGGATACAGTTTAAGGTCATATCCAGGACCGACTAAACGGGAAGAAAACAAAAATGAATCAATTTGAATTTAATTTCCAGAATTTTAATACTTAACATATTTATTTAATTATTTTTTATCGTATTTTCCGCCCAAACAAACGAGAGTGCCAGTTTAATATAGGGGACCACTATCCACGACACCAGTGCCAGGCATACTATGTAGGGAATTGAGCAGCAATATATTTGTTCACATTATACCTGAACTTCTGCATATCAGTACAGTTGGGGAAGCAGAGACCCGGAAGGAAATTCCAAATTCTGTCAGTTTTAGGTAAAGAAACTATTAGAGTAGAAGGCCTTCTTACATCTAGGGATATCTACTGTGTAGGGGTGGGATTTTGCTGTTTGTCGGGCGTGTGGGGGTATTTATGTCGAGCAAGTATAAGGGCTTGTAGTTCGTTGGAGCATCCACCATTAAAATATTTTTAAAACACATTAAAGTGTATTTTACGACCGAGCAACGGCGAGTGGAATTAATATTTAATTAACTCTCTCTCTCTCTCTCGCTTTCTCTCCCTATCTATCTATCTATCTATCTATCTATATATATATATATATATATATATATATATATATATATATATATATATATATATATATACTAATACTTATACTTAGTTATATTTTTTAGAAAATAAGGATTCCAGCAGAGTGCTCTACTATTCAAAAAATCAGAGCGTATATATATATATATATATATATATATATATATATATATATATATATATATATATATATAAAATTTAATTTAAAGAAGGTTTAGATAAGTCATTGGTGCCATCGGTTTCAAATCTGACAATAGAGGACCGTTTTAGATACTCATATCAAGCTCTCTTCAGCCGATATATATATATATATATATATATATATATATGTATATATATGTGTGTGTATGTATATATATATATATATATAAGATAAATCAGCTGATATATATATATATATATATATATATATATATAACACAAATCAGCTGATATCTATATATTTATATATAGCAGCTGATTTGTCTTACATATGTATGTATATATATATATATATGTGTGTGTGTATGTGTGTGTGTATAACAAAAAGGAAGAGTTGACCGTAAGGTACATTGGGCATTTGTCCTGTGAGTGCCTGCCCATTGGCTGATTAGGAAGGGCGCGGTGGAAATAGAATATGCGTAAATAAAATCGCGAGGCAACCATAACACTTTGCATAAGCCTAACGAATCCTAACATGTATAAAACACGAAATATTCTGTGTAGCTTAATTGCCATATATATTTTCATCACTTACTACCTAGTTCTACCTTTGTATTGAGCACTGTTGAAGTACATACTTAAAGTTTACACATACAATTATACTTTCGTATATTAATTTATTTGATTAAATGAAGTAGTCATATATATATATATATATATATATATATATATATATATATATATATATATATATATATATCCGGTGCGTGTGTATTTCATCGGCTCTGTCGTTTCGATTCATTTGATTTCATATTTTGTATTCATTGGAAATTGGCGCGCATACCCAGGGGAAATCATCTCATCTCATTTGATAAGTCAACCCGGTCATCCGTTTTCCGGCTTTACCAACCCAATTTTGAAATCGATTGAAAGTAAAGGAAACCTTTCCAACTACCATATCCTATTGAACCCTTCTCGAGAATCCAATGGTTAAACTACTTGCATCAAACTACATCCCCAGGCAATATGTGCTAAATAAAGACGTTACCAATTTGCTGTTAAAAATAAAGCTCCCTATTCGACTTAGTGAAATGTTTACATCTATTATGATTCAATATCACTAGAAAGCTACAAATTCATATTACTTTTTTTTTTAATTACATTTTCACCCCAAACAAGGCACATTGCCGCTTTGGTATAGGGGGCTACTATCAGGGGCAACATCTACTGGGGTACTATGTAGGGATATGGGCAGCAAGATGTCGGTTCACGTTGCACTTGAACTTCTGCATGTCAGTACAGTTGGAGAAACAGGGACCTGGAATGGAATTCCAAAGTCTAGCGGTTCTGGGGAAGAAACTACTTGAGTAGAAAGATCTTTTACATTTAGGGATCTCTACAGTGTGGGGGGGATTTTACAGCCTGTAGGGTCTGTCGAGAGTGTTCACGTCGTGGGGGCACAAGTGTTTTCAGTTCGTCAGAGCAATCACCATTAAAATACTTGTAGAACAGGCAGAGGGATGCAACATTCGTCGATGGGACAGAGGCTGAAGCTTAGATGCCAGTTCAGGGCCTATCGGACTTGCGACTCTCTTTTGAACCTTGTCAAGAAGCGAGAGGCTAGTAGAGGATGCACCAGCCCAAATATGACAGCAATACTCCATACATGGGCGAATGACTGCATAATCACGTTTGGTACACCGGTTTCCGTCAGATCACCAAAGTTAAGCACCGTTGAGCCTGGCCAGTAGCAGATGCGTGACTATTTGGGACTTCCATACGTTGTATATTCTCTCCACTTAGCCGGGCTTTGTTTCGTCCTGGACTTCTTCTTTGCCACTGGACTCAAGAAGTGCTAATTCAGGAGGGGTGTGGTTGTTGATTGCGCAACCTTTGCCACAAAATTACACGCGCAGCAGCTGTCCCTACTGGAGATAGCCTTTGTCTTTCGGAACTGAACGGAGGCATCGATACTTTTTGCCACTGCGTTGGTGTGGGTGTTTGATCTTTATGTAATTTAAGGCGAATGTACTTTATTTAACTCGGAGGATTCTTAGATACGTTTGGTATCAATGTTCTTCTGATAATATCAAAAATCAATGATCAACAAAACTCCTAGTAAAGAGCGACCAGTCTGATATTGACTAAAGTTAATACCCTTTTACAGGCTCATATCACAAGTGTATTTAAGAAGTGTTATCACCGCACAAGCAGAAGGGTTACAAGAATAAAGTTTACAGCAAGTTCTTGTATAAGACATGAGCCTGTTCGAAATTTATATGTCTCGTTAGAGCAAGATTGAACTATGATACGTTTGCATTGTAAACTGTAGTCCAAGGTATTATATATAAGTCATATATCTATGCGTCTATACATCTATGAAAGTGAACGTGTCTGTGTGTGTGTCTGTGTGTCTGTGTGTGTGTGTGTGTGTATTTCCCTACGCAATAACTCTGTCAATTTTGAGTCCACAGACTCGTAATTTATATACAGGGTACTGAGATTTTTGAAAATCTTTGTAATCCATTTTCGGCCAGAAATATAGCTATTAAGGGGTCAAAGTTCAACGATTTGACCTTTGAGAACTCTATCAAACTCCTCCGACAATTTCGGTTGTAAACACTTGAAATTTTAAAAATATGTTCCTTGGACATGGATCTAACTTAATAAATTGAGTTTCGCCCAAAACAATAAATTTTAAGAGGTTTAATAGGGGTCAAAGTTTTAAAAAATTAACCGCTTTTTTTTTTTTTTTTTTTTGCTGAACATACACCTCTAAATATCCGGGCAACGCCGGGCCCCCATGTTAGTACTTCTATAAATATTGTTTTTGTTTGTTTATTGGTATTTATATCAACTCCCTTTTTTTTCTATTTATTCAAAAAGAAAATGGAAATTTGTTATATATGGGTCGTGGAATTGCATTCACTAGCAGAAGATCTAGTTAATTAACATATTCTTTTAAACATTCATTTTAATTAATTCAATTATTTTTTTTCGGTTTTCTTATGGGATGATCATCTTTATTTAACTATTACGTGTAATTATATTTATGCAGATATATTACATGATTTATACTTGCATAATATTTCCGTAAAAAGGCTATAGTAAACACCTATGTTTTACTATATATGCTTATACATACATTGTATGCGTATACATATTTGTTTTTAAAGAAAATTGCCTACCAACCCCTTCTGTGAGATTTTAGTCTACATACATGAAACTTAATATATAGGGTAGTCAGACTCAGGCGAAACTTTATGTTTGGGTTTAACCGAGTAAAACTAGTGCAAAAGTGTGAAAAATATACAATGGAATTTGCCAGTTCATGGTTGACCAAGGCATTACGAATATGCATGCGGAGTACAATACCGCTGGTCTGCGTCACTGCTGATTATAGCATGGCATTTTTCAAGTCTAATGTAAATAATTCTTGTAAAGCTCTTCTCTTAAATAATCAAACAATACGAAAATTCCAACATTGCCGATCATCACGGTGTAATTTCACTGGTTAACTCATTAAGTATTACCATCGAGTGGTTTTTTTTTTTTGGCCTTGATAAGCAATGATACCCTTATTGTAAAAAAAAAATGTGAGGTAATAATCCTCGTATTCCATAACCCAAATACAACGACCGATGATTCTCGATGTATCGCAAACTGTGATTTAAACCTGGAATAAGACAAATCTAATATATAACCGGCTATATGTCTGTCTGTTTGTCGATCTGTCTGTCTATCAGTCTTTCTGTTGGTCTGTCTCTATACGTTCACACTCAATCTCACCGAAACTTTAATTCGTCCTATTCGTACCATCATGGATTCGCCCCAAATAATCAGTCCGATAGTCAGTTATGGTACTCTTTAATCACAGGTCCAATTTTAAGAGGTTCGATGCTCGGAGCTGGACCATCCCAAGCTTTATCTTCAGTTTTAGAATTGATTAGTTTACTTATGGATGTTGCATTTACATCGCTAGATGCTTATATTGTTGGAAGAAATTCTTATTTTATTTACCTCTCCAAAAAAAAAAAAAGAAATAGACACAAAATCAAAGGTTACATTGAAAAACCAATTCACTAGGATTAACGTATACAACAAAGGTGTTGGTTCATTAGGATATAAATAATAAACTAACCAATTCTAAAAGCAAAGGTAAAGCTTGGAAGTATCGAACCTTTTTTTTTTTATTCAATTTTCACCCCAAACAAGGCACAGTGCCACTTTGAAGCAGGTGGCTAATATCAGGGACTTAATTAGCAGGGTCATTATGAAGGAAGATGAGTAAAAAGATGTTTGTTCACATTACACTTGAACTTCTGCATATCAGTACAGTTGGGAAAGCAGAATCTCGGAAGGGAGTTCCAAAGACCTGCAGTTCTGGGGAAGATCCATTGGAGAAAAAGGCTTTCTTGCACCTAGGGATCTCTACTGTAAAAGTTTGAGACTTAGTAGATTGTCGGGTTTGTCGGGGGGTAGTTACGTCGGGGAGGTACAAGTATTTGCAGTACGTAAGAGCATTCACCATTAAAGTATTTGTAGAACAGGCAGAGGGATGCAACATCTCGTCGATGGGACAGAGGCTGAAGCCTAGATGACAGTTCAGGACCTATCAGAGAGACAAGCAGCAGATGCACCAGCCCAGATGTGACAACAGTACGCCATACATGGGCGAATGGTGGCCTTATAGAGGCACAGGATACTGTCAGGCGTAAGTAGTTTTCTGGCACGGTAGAGGGAGCCAACCTTCTTTGCAGCAGCCTTGGCAATGCTCTCAATGTATCTAATTCAGTTCGACAACAACGAAATAACTGTCGGACTGATTATTTGGGACGTATCCATGATGGTACGAACAGGAAGAATATAGAATCCTTATTTTCGTCTGCTGCATTAATCAAATAGCAAAAGTTACGAAGATCGTTCGAAAAGTAATACAACCATATTTTTTTTTCAATTAAAAACATTGAAGAGCTATGAAGACATGAGTGGTACCATTAAAACGAACGACATTTTATGCTGCAGAATTCATTTTTCTACTTGTCATCAGCATTCTCAACATACTTTCGCCAGCGATATACGATGCCTATGCAGAGGCATACGGAGTGCGCTGTATCATACAATAACCGTTCCAAATGTAACGCTTCCTATTTTTTTAACCCAAACAGATGAGGAGCTACGAAGACGGAAGATGTATCATTAAAACAAATAATATTTTGTTCTTTAAATTTATTTTTCTACAAAACTACTACCATTTCAATTAACTATTGGAAATAATTCAACGACGAATCTCTGCTTCTGGCGCACGTCTCAGACGGTGTTATTGTTTTAGAGTCTTACCCCGTCAACATCTGCAAGAGAAAAGTAGAAGTTTCCAGGGGTTAAAATAGACTTCGTAGTCTAGTGGCGAATGCCCTTTTCTCTTCCATGCAACCTCTTTCCAAGAATAGAGACGTTGCGATCCCGTCTCTCTTTTATCATTATTTTCATTGTGAGTGCTCGTCTGAGCCCCAATCTATGGCCCCTCCTGTCCTGATTTTCACGAATAACACCCGTCTAGCTGAAACTACTATCAACATTTTCCCCCGCTCTTTATCGATGCCGAAACCTAAACGTAGATTCCATGAACAAAGCTTCTTTCTTAAAACTGCACGCCTGTGGAACTCTATTCTTTTTTCTTGGTTTCCAACTGACTACAATATGGTTGGCTTCAAGTCCAACGTAAACACATTTTTGATGAGCCATTCCCTTAAGTAATCCTATTTATTAAATTTCCTCTACTAACGATTACTACATGTTCTCTTTGACCATTCTACACTCATTAAGCCTTATCCTCGAGTGGCCTTCGGGCCTTGATAAGTGGTGACTCTTTTAAAACAGTAATCTGATTTATTTTCGCGAAAGAACAAAATAGGAGGCATTACTTTAGAAACGCCTTTTGTACTTTTGTAATGTGATGACGCTTTTTATTTCATTTCCTTAATTTACTTTTTTCTGCTGCAGATTTTATTGTGAAGGGCGCGCCTTAAAACTAAATCGCGTGCACTTAACAAATTTTAATTCTGCTGAGATCACGTAACTCAATCTGGCAGCAAAATACTTAACAGCTGACGTCCTTAGCAGCATGATTGTGAATGTTTGATATTGCACAGGATAGGGAAGAGCGACTCTCGTCTTTAGAGTGCACCTTGCTTTGACAAAGTTCAGCGATTGACATTCACTCCTGGACCCAAAGAAAATACGTACAGCATGTCATGCAATGGACTAAAATGGCTAGTTATTTTTAATGCATTTAAAATTAAATTTCAATCTTTTCACCATCAACGCTCATATCGCAATTTTGCTTTAGTTGAAATGAACGGCTCTCGTTTTGAAGATGCATCCCACTTCGCCAAGCTTTTAAAAATTATCCTTCCCCCCTGATCTGTAATCAGTGACCTGCAGGAGATACGTTACCAAATTCCATTTAAACAAGGATTCGATCATTCTGCAGCCCCAGAAAGCATGTCACTGCTGACGCAATCATCTATTGACACAAGAGTCAAATACATCCAAAGATGCGGTACTGTTGTCACATCTACCGACGGGTTGCTAAGGGTATCCTTTCCTGCCAACAGGGACCTTTTTCCGCCCTTTCCTCTTTTTTTTACATGGAGGTCACCACTTATCAAGGCCGAGGAGCCAATCAGGGATAAGGGTTATTGTGTGTACAATAAGCAATGGGATAGTAGTAATTGTTAGCATTGGAGATTTGATAAAAAGTCTTACTTAAGGGGGGGGGGGGGGTTCGTCAGGAATTTGTTAACGTTGGACTTGAAGACATCAAAGTTGTAGTCAGGTGAGAAAAGGCAAACGGAAGAGAGTTCCACATGCGTGCACTTCTACGGAAGAGGCTTTGTTCATGCAATCTACGTTTTGATTTAGGGACAGATAAAGACTGGGGAAAATTACTGACAGTGGTTTCAGCTAGACGGGTGTTTTTCGTGAAAGATTGGCGAGGGGGACCAGAGATTGAAGCTCGGATGAGCACTTGCCATGGAAATAACGATAAAACAAGGATAGGCTCGCAACGTCTCTTCTCTCGAAGAGAGTTTGCAGGGAAGAGAAAAAGGCATCCCCCTCTAAACCATGAAGTCTATTTTGTACTCTGTCAAGGCAGGATAGACTGTTTTTAGCAGCTGCAGCCCACATGTTGCAGCACTACTCTGTACTTCGATATACTTGGCTTTTATATAGATAGAGAAATTGTCTCAGCAGTGAGATATCTTCTGGAGCGGCAGAAGGATCCTACCATTTTCTCAATGACCTTGGCAACAGACTTGATGTACGTGTTCCATTTCAGATCACGGGTAATGGTCAAACCCAGAAGCTTGTAAAACATGGAGCCTCCCCAAGACGAGAGCCATCCATTTCAATTAATGCCAGATGAGGATCAGAGCGTTGATGATGTAAAGATAGGAGCTTGGTTTTTAATACATTAAAAGTAACCAGCCACCTCTTCCCCCACTGTACCAATCGCTCAAGATCAGAGGAGAGAGAATCAGAGAGATCTTTTTCATTTACGGCCTTTGGTGGGTTGCCATAGATGGTCGTGCCATCAGCAGGGATGTCAACGAATGATTTAAGTATCTCACAAAAGAGACATTGTGAGATTATATATGCTGTATCATTACTTTTATCGTGGGGTCTCGACTGAGCTCAAATCAATTGTCTCCTCTGTAAAGCGTTCACAAAACATACTCGCCTAGTTTCAATAGCAGTCAACAATTTCTCTCATTCTTTATTTGGGCATAAAACGAAAGTAAAATTCCCTGAGCAGAGTTTCTTTCCTAGAATTGTCCGTCTGATTATAACAGTTATTTTCAAGTCTAATGTATTTAAGTTCTTGTTGAGCCGTACTTTTAAATAATTAAACGCTACCAAATTTCACCATTACTGATTACTGGAATTTCTCACCAACTACCATCACTTATTAGCACTTATCCTAGAGACGTCATTTGGCCTTTATAAGTAAGGACCCTTAAGTAAAAAGGATCCTTTTTATTTGTTTCCATCTTTCTCCTTCTTTCATGTTCGCGACGCTTATAAATTACACTTTCTACTGGACACAAACGTTGACAATATTCACCAGCAAAGTTTTTCCCGCCATAACAAAGCCAAGATAATCTAGGTGATTGTTTAGACATCTTTACTAGGCCAGAATAACCCTTATTGAGGATAGGAGCTAACCTGAGGCTCTCAAAATTCTGACCCTGCGTAACATATGCTAATTATAAGAAAAAAGTAAATATCTATCACTAGCTCATCCTAGAATAAAAACAATTGCTTGAGTCTGAAAAGTTTCCTTATATTTTTTTCAGCATTTCTACATATTCTTAAATTATTAGGTCGAGAAGAAAGTTCCTGTGGAATGTTGAAATTTTATTTCAAATTATGTACTTAAAAACAAGTTTTTGTTATAATACCTTTGCTTTATATATTATTTTAAAGGGCGTTTTTCGATCTATCTAATCGTTTAAATAAGAATCTTTTTGAAATAATTATCTCTTCTTTCCGAACGTTGCATACAAGTTGCGAAAAAATTCGCACAATTTTCTTATGCCAATTCAGGCTACACCGAAACTGGTTGAAACAGCTCGCGATATCAACAAGGCGTTTTGCCCAGAAATCACTACTGAACGTACAGCACAATCGTGGTGTAATAAATTTCCTGGCGGCGACAGGAGTCTTGAAGATGATAAACGTAGTGGTCGCCCATCGTATGCTACAATGATCAATTAAGAGCCTTAGTAGAAGCTAATTTATGCACAACTGTTCGAGAACTTGCTTATGAATTAGACGTAACGTATACGACGATTTCCAACCACTTGAGAGAGATTGGAAGACAACAATACTTGATAAGTGGGAGCCTCACGAATTGAACGACAACAAAAAAATCGCCGTTATGAAGTGTCATCATTCCTGTTACGCAACAACAACGGCCCGTTTCTCGACCGGGTTGTTACTTGCGATGAAAGATGGGTTCTTTACGATAATCAGGGACGCTCAACTCAATCTATGCTTTGATTGTGTACCAGAGGGTGCTATTATATTCGACTAGCATGGCGCTAGACATATCCTGGTCTTAAAATACTCTTAAGTAGGATATTTAAATTCATGCAAAATACTTATTTATTATTATAAAGACAATATTCTATGATTATAATGTTGTAGCAAATATATGGTAGTGAATACAAAAGTTCCAAGAGATATATATGACTTGGTTGCTTAATATAGAAACTAAAACATTTACTGATCCATCCTTAGTTTTTGCCGGATTAGCAGATTGCCAGGCAGAGGGGAAATAGTTAAAAAAGAAAAAATATTTAAACGTATAAATGTATCTTTCCGCATGCGTATAAGAGTATTTTAACTCTACTTCCGCCTGCTAACTGCTATCGTTTTATAGTTCTGACACATTTACCAGCAATTTTACCAGTTAAAGCCTTATAAAAAAAAACAACGGTTCACAAGATATACAATAATTTGATGCGCATCTCGGTACTTTGCGTCTTGGTGATTAATTTCGAAAAAAATAGAAAGTCATCGCTCAGTTTATATCCGTCGTATACAAATAAGGATGAAAATATTCTGTAATATAAGGTACAATATATATATATATATATATATATATATATATGTATATATGTATATATATATATATATATATATATATATATATATATAATGGAAGAGGTTTATTGAAAATTCATTCAAATAAAAAAAAAAAGTTAAAAACCTGTAAAATAGATATTCAGAATTTTTAATTATCCGACAAGAAATATAAATAAACTTGAACAACATTATTTCGCGGAGTTTAGAAAAGTGCAATTCTTCTCATCAGGGGAAAGAGGTTTTCAAAATATACAACATATTTTTAAGGTTCATGCTTTAAAAGAATCAACAAATATGAATAGAATCACATTTGCATACAAAAGTGTTTAATAGTTAGTGACATTTTATAAAGTTTCATAATGATTATGAATGCAAGAAGGAGAAAAATAGAAGTTTAAAAGGATATGGAAAAAATCCATTGAATAATGATATATATATATATATATATATATATATATATATATACAACAAAACGAAAATTATATATGGATATATATATATATATATATAAATATATATATATATATGAATATATATATGAATATTAATATATATATATATATATATATATATATAGTTACATTCCAATATCCAACTATTTATTTTTCATGCAAAAACGTTTCCCCCGTGATAGTATTTCGATACATTTTTTACACATCTATTGCAGAAACAAAGCATTATTATTATGTCAATATCGGCTATTTTCCTGCATATACGCTTCAGAAAAAAATAGAAATTACTTACTTAGTAAGAAATGCACCATAATATATATATATATATATATATATATATATATGTATGTATATATATTTATAAATATATAAATATATATATATATTTATAAGTATATATATATATACTTATAAATATATATATATATATATATATATATATATATATATATATATTTATATATTTATAAGGAATGAAAAAATACCAGCGGTGGTTGACGTTATGTTTAAAGAAAAATACAAAAACCGAATGAAATTATTAAAAAATCAACGTTTCGTCCTTATTTCAGAGGACATCTTCAGGATAATTGAAATAAAAATGTAAGAAATATATATATATATATATATATATATATATGTATATATATATATATATATATATATATATATATATATATATATATATATATATATATATATATTGAACAAAAATTGTTGCCGGAACAAACTCATGATATTGAGTCTTCTATGAAGTATTTCTCCTGACAACATAATATTGCCATGCATTTTTCTACTTAAGTTAATAATTTCTATTTTTTCTGAAGAGTGTATATACGAAAATAGGCAGTATTGACATCATAATAATCGTTTGTGTTTGCATAATGAAACAGATCTGTATAACATGTACCGAAATTTTTACATGCTGGATGAGCTGTTTTGCATGAGAAATAAATATTTGGATTTAAGAATGTAACGATATTGTTGTGACATTGTTATATTAAATACTGCCAGGAACATAACCTAATGGTACATTTAATAAAAATCGGATCAGTCGTTTTCAAATCAATAGGAAACAAACTCTCACACATATACGATCGCACACACACACGATCTTACATACACATGAACTCACACACACACACACAAATACACACACTCACACACACAAGCTCACACACACAAACACACACGAACTCACACACACAAACATACACACACGCACACGCGCACACACACACACACACACACACACCCACGCCTACACATAGAAAAAATTCCTACACCGTCAATATATGCACCGAGGGAATAAAATTTTATGTCATGACTACACAAGTCCAGTCACCATAAGAATATAATGAGCACTCCCCTTTCATCCATTCGGGCGGAATAAATAATAGGAAGCATTATTTTTGGAACATTCCTCCTAATAAGTAAATATTTTTATCTATAGATATGCGTGTTTCGTATTTTAAAGTATCATCAGTATATATTTTTATATCTCTCCTCTTTCTGTTTCTGTAACTATCCCGTCCCCCCTCTCTCTCTCTCTATCTATCTATCTGTCTATCTATCTGTCTATCTATGTATATATATATATATATATATATATATATATATATATATATATATATATATATATATATATATATATATATATATATATATCCTTCTCCATCACTCCCATCCTTTCGTAATCTAAAGATGCTATAAGTGTATTATAAAAACCAGTTGTTGTAAATAGATGATGTTTTAACCCGGGGAAATTTCTGAATCCCGTTGTCAATGAGAATCAATTACAACATCACTCTCATTTTCCGGATCTTATCGCAATCTTTCAAACGCACCCCAGAAACCCCTTTGAAAACGAATTTCCTCGCAGAGTACATGTATGAGCCATCTCTTCTGTATCTGCAAGGATGGAGGGGCGTTAAAAGATTTTTCGTTATTAATTAAGCTCATTTTTAAAGTGACAGGTACAGAAAAGCTGAATAAACCTATAGAACACACGACGAATATAAGAAAAATAAATTGACACTAAATAACAAAAAAACCCAGCTAAACAACATAAAAACAACCTGCTAAAAAAAAACATCGAACAAACAGGATCAGGAACTCTTTAGAACTAGGGACGATAAAATGTCGAACATTGTTTCACAATGGCGTTTTCGTTAAGCATTACAAATGATCTGTTCCAATTATGTTGACTGTCAAATGATATCGTCTTTAAGGTGGCAACGACGTCATCCTGTATAAATACTGACTAGACAGTCATTTATCATATATATATATATATATATATATATATATATATATATATATATATATATATATTGTAATATAAAAAAAACTATGACGAAGATCTTTATTTCTACAAATATTTTAATTTGTTTCTTTACTTTGTATGTGTGTAAATTTACCCACTTTTTTTTGCTTAGTATGTGTGTAAATTTGTCCACGTTGTTTGGTTTGTATGTATGTAATTTTACCCACGTTTTTTTGCTTTGCACGTGTGTAAGTTTACGCACATTGTTTGCTTTGTATGTATGGTTATTTACCAACGTTTATTGCTTTGTATGTATGTCAATTTACCCAGGATTTTTGCTTTATATGTATGTAAATATACCCATGTTAATTGCTTTGTATGTATATACCTTTACCCACGTTTATTGCTTGGTATGTCTGTAAATTTACCCAAGATATTTCTTTGTATGTATGTGAATTTGCCAACGTTTTTTTTTGCTTTGTATGTATGTCAATTTACCCACGTTTATTGCTTGGTATGTGTGTAAATTTGCCCACTTTTTTGTCTTTGTATGTATGTAAATTTACCCACGGTTATTGCTTGGTAAATATGTTAATTTACCCACGTTTTTTTTTGCTTGGTATGTCTGTCAATTTACTCACGTTTTTTGCATAGTATGTGTGTAAATTTGCCCACTTTTTTGTCTTTGTATGTATGTAAATTTACTCACGGTTTTTGCTTGGTAAATATGTTAATTTACCCACTTTTTTTTTGCTTGGTATGTCTGTAAATTTACTCACGTTTTTTGCTTAGTATGTGTGTAAATTTGCCCACTTTTTTGTCTTTGTATGTATGTAAATTTACCCACGGTTATTGCTTGGTAAATATGTTAATTTACCCACGTTTATTTCTTTGTCTGTCTGTCAATTTACCCAAAAGCTTTCTTCGTATGTATGTAAATTTGCCCTCGTGTTTTTGCTTTGTATGTATGTCAATTTACTTACGTTTTTTTTTTGGTTTGTATGTATGTAAATTTACCCACGTTTATTGCTTTGTATATATGTTAATTTACCCACGTTTATTGCTTGGTAAATATGTTAATTTACCCACGTTTATTTCTTTGTGTGTCTTTCAATTTACCCAATATCTTTCTTCTTATGTATGTAAATTTGATCTCGTGTTTTGCTTTGTATGTATGTCAATTTACTTATGTTTTTTGTTTCTTAGTATGTGTGTAAATTTGCCCACGTTTATTGCTTTGTATATATGTTAATTTACCCACGTTTATTGCTTTGTATGTCTGTCAATATATACAAGATTTTTCTTTGTATGTATGTAAATTTTCCCACGTTTTTTGTTTAGTATGTGTGTAAATTTGTCCAAGTTTTTTTCTTTGTATGTATGCAAATTTACGCACGTTTACTGCTTTATTTGTTTGTAAATCTCCCCACTTCCCTTTTGTATGTGTGTAAATTAACGCACGTATTTTTGTATCAACGTAAATGTGACCATTTTTTTCTTTCTATTTATGTAAATTTTCCCACGTTTTTAGTTTTTGTATTGTGCAAATTTACAACTTACATTTTTTCTTAGCGTGGGTGTAAATTTGCCCACACCTTTAGACAGAATGTCTGCTGTCTATGTCGCAAGGAACATGGGGCAAGAAATAAGTCGACTCCTTTTTCTTGTAACAACAAAATTTATTTCGTCATTTTTCCGCCATTCATGATTTCTCTTTACGGCCGTGACGTCACACACTCTTTAACGTGATCTTTATTTTTATCCCCTACCGTGACGTCATTTTGCACACGGCTAGGTATTTACATATTGTCCCCATACGCGCGGCTGCGCTCTGTTATATTTATTGTATTGCATTTTGCTTAGTTTCAAACATAACATTGTTTTAACTAACAAGACTTAATGTTTACAAGTTCATTTATTTAATATCGCATATGTCTGAATATATGTTTGGAGATATGACGTAAATAATGACTCTATATTTCCCGCCAAAGTTACATAATTGTGTGATAGCAGCATTTCTATTCTAAATAACAAGTCGAAATAGCTCAGTCAGTAAATCGTCAGATCCCAATGTTTCGGTTTCGATTTTTGGTAATGTTATTTACAGTATCTCTTTTGCCTCTTTTATATGGTGATGATCCGATATGTTCTGTTTGTTACGTGTGTGAGTCTAGGGGTATTACACATGCAACAGATATTTAAATAAACTAAAACTCATAGTTTAAAGAAAAATAAAAAAAGTATTTACTATACATAAATGCAAAGAAATAAAAAATATATTAAAATGGTCTAAGGGGGATAAGCAAATAATAATTCGATCTTGCTTATGTTTAAAAGAAAGGCCGAGTTATTGAGAATTAATATTCCTTTTGGTCAGAGAGAAAGTCAGAAAATCTTTATAATTATCAAATGTTCAGTTTTTCTTTGAAGGTGCTTGTAATCAATTCTTTTTATAAGATTTCTCTTCCACCGGATAAGGATTCCAGAAAATATTGTCCGGAGCTAATCTAGTCAGAGTTCGACAACATAGAGCAATGTAACGACTCTTTCAGCGTGTATTTAAAATTTTGATGAATGAAAGTCCTAGAAACGCTTCAAATGGAACACCACAACTTAGAACATTCCAGAAGCATCCAAAAAGAACATATATATATTCTAATTATGAATGTAATGTTTTAATCTTAATAATTATATATTCTAATATTGTTGTAACAAATTGTCATATCTTAATATTTTTATCAGGATAATATCCTCCCATTACGCATAAAAGGAGATAATATCTCTGATATTAGAAATGGCACAAACTCCGTTATGGATTTATTGCGTTTAGGAAATTGTCACTGACGAACAAATGTTCAAAGACATTATTCTATAAGATATCACATTCGGCAGGCAGTATTATATATTTCGAAAATAATGGTTATCTAACATATTTTGTAAATTTTGCTACATTTTTACTGTTATATACTTGTGTGTGTATAACAGTATACTTATATATATAAAGCTTCACATTTTTACATATCTATTGAATCTGTATAATGTGTATATATTCATGAGTGTTTCTAGGATTGTTTAGTGTTCTCGTATTTGTAAGTGTCGATGCATATACAGACACAGTTTTACAACGGACATGCAACATTTATAAAATATTTACGACAAAAAGGAACGAATAATAGTTCCTTACAGAGATTCATATTTTGTAATCGAAAAAGATACCTGGTGCTTTTTGACAGAAAGCTGAACAAAAAATTCCAACGAACTAAGTTGAGTTGTAGTTCACCACATTTTTGACACATGTTTCCTCACTGGAAAGTTGTAAGCTGCTCCCACGGTCATTGCATTACTAGGTGTTGGAACCCTCGATTCCCCGCGTGTTCCGACCATCACGACGTAGTGGCTCGTCTGCCTCCAAGGACGACCAATCTCTAACTCCCAACACTAACTCCAAACTAAACTGTACGTGCTTCAAAATGTATTTTCCTTGCATTACCTTATTAATACACGAAGCATTAAAAACCACCTAATGTTTCCACACAATATATAGTGTTTATCTAGAAATTCCTTACCTGCCCATTTTATGTAAAAAATCCAAGTTTACATTCCAACATAATTGTAAAGAAATATTTAATTCTAAAAAAATCTTTTTATAACTGACATTCTATTTAGAAGTACGAAATATAATAATAATGATAATAATAATAATAATAATAATAATAAGAAGAAGAAGAAGAAGAAGAAGAATTTGACAAAAAAGACAGAACGATAAACCATATAGAAAGGGAATGCAGCAAACTGGCCCAAAAGAAATACAAAAACAGACACAACAAAGTAGGTACGGCTGTATACTGTAAATTATGCAAACAACCGCATCTCGAACGCAAACAAACATGGTACAAACATAAGCCGGCAACAGTACTTGAAAACGATAATCACAAAATCCTATTTGATATGGGCATACAAACTGACAAACCCATCCAAGGAAGAAGACCGGATATCATAATAATTAACAAGAAATAAAAGTCCTGTGAAATCGTAGACTTTGCTGTCCCAACTGACCACAGGGTGAATATAAAAGAAAAGGAAACACGGAACAAATACACAGAGCTAGCCAGAGATGGATGATGAAGAGGGTCCAAATAATACCTGTAATAGTAGGAGCACTGGGAAAAATTCCGAAAAACTTTGAAAAAAGAATTGGAGAAATTGGAAACAGAGGAATGACTGAAAAGATGCAACGATTATCAATAATGAAAACAGCTGAAATATTAAGGAAAATTCTTGATTATGGAGATTAACACACATGCGCCACATGCGCGGGCCAGACAAACTGCTGCAGAGGCAAAGCAGGAAGCGCTACACGGAACCAAGAACGTTGCAGTGGCATACCGATAAGTCCTCTAACACCCCCCTATTACCACATCACCCCCCACCTCTCAAAAAAGGAGTAAAACCAGCAAGAGCACTGACCGGACAAGTGTAAAGAGAACTGGGATTTTGGGGAGGCTTATTTTCACTCAAATTCCAGTGAAGACCAATGGCCGCTGCCAGTCATAAATAAATGGTAAGCGGATGTTGCAATATTTCGAAGTCATTTGTAAATGTTATCGAAAGAAGTGTAGAGCATTGGGAACCTGGAGAGACTTGTTGTTACTCAGCTTCCAGGGAACACTGCAGGTTGTTATCAAGGAGAGATCTTTGAAGACCTGTGTGAAAGCTCCTTGTGAGCCCATAATAACAATAATAATAATAATAATAATAATAACAAAAACAACAACAACAATAATAATGATAATAACAAAAAAAACAAGAAAATAACTTCCTTATCCACTGTAAGTGTTACTTCTCGTGGAATATTGTGGTAAGAGTTGCGCAATCTCCAACCACATCTCTCCTGGGTCAGCGTTGTTAAATACCAGTGGCATGTGGAGGTTCAGTGCGACTGAACCAATGGCGAGATAACCGCAGATCACATACATCGTCTAAAATTCCAAAGTGGTCATTTTTTTGTTTGTTTATTTATTTATTTTTTTTTTTTTTGATAATTTTTTTTCAGTCCCACTTCTGACCCTAGTGTCACATTTGTCGAGGTGGGAGAGAAATAAATACTGACACACACCCAGAGTACAACCGAGTTATATCACCAGCTTTTGTCCCTTTTTATCCTAGCACGACCACAAGGGCGATAATCGATCTGCACTTTAAATGTAAAGCTTCGAAAATTCCTTACGAATAGAATAAGAATGTATACTCCATTAACAAAGGAGACTCAAATTTTACAAAATAATTGATTCTAAATGTTACAATTCATAATAAAAAATAATGTATTACTGCATTCATTTGAATATTAAATCGTGTCTTTCTTCTATTAAATCTCCATTGTTCTCTTTTGTGCTTAGAAAAACGAATTTAAAATTTTACATTTTATTCGTAAACTAATCCCCTTATCCTGTTTGATACCATTTTAATCCCTTCTCTTTTTCTTCGAATATCTTGTAAACAATATCTAGGATATTAGATCTTTTGTTAAATTCTTTTAACTGAAGCGTTTATTTGTGTCTACGAGAAAATAGCACAGCACAAACATTTTGAACTCCGGAAAAATCAAATACAATAAAGAATAGAATGGACATGATGAACAAAGATAGCGAAACTGATCTTTTTCTGTTTCGGAATTTTGAAAAGACGTCTGATAATGTACGGGGTGAAACGATAAAGTGTGGATGATGTTCTCGACGTGAAACGAAGGTCATGGGATAAGGGTGACAGTGAGAGAAAGATACAAAGTCGTAGCAATCCTTCTGCAGCCAAGCCTGGTTCTCTTTGTACTTGTAGACGGGTGCCGAGTCTTCCTGCCACACTCAGGCTATTCCAGCGACTACGTGAATGCACCAAAAAATTATCACACTCTTCGGCATATCCAGGCACATTTTGGCGTTAGCTTTCAACCCGACTTCGAAGATGTGAGCAGGTATGATGTGGCCTTCACTTGAAACTAGTAGTAGGACGATTCCGATATTCTTACCGATTCCAATACAATTACCGATTCCGAAATAAATTCCGGATTCCGATACAATTACTGAATCTGATTCCGATTCGTTATAAATCTCTATATAGTTTACTATAAAAGTGTTATTTTGTCCCGATTACCTTTAAAAACACACATCTTTAATGCGCCTTCATTTTCTCAAATATAAAAGCACACTTGTGAGGTGAGGATCTAAAGATTTTAGTGTTACTGGAAGTTTAATTCAATAAATATTTATTCTTTTATTACTACTACAAGCAAAGGAAAATGTTTCTTAAAAAGTAATCGAAAAAAATAATTTAAAGAATCGGTTTTGGCATCGGAAAATAGGCTCCAAATTTTTCGATTCTGATACCCTAAAAAGCTCCGATTTTTCCGATTTCAGATTCCGATTAATCGTCCCAACGCTACTTGAAACCACAACAAATACAACAACCGTGGGTGGAAATTCTGTTTTCAACACCACGAGAACACCTTTGTAATTCGTGGCAATAAAGCGAGGCATTTTGAAGGTGCTGGAAATGGTCCTGTTTTCATATCTTGGATCGGTAGAGATCGAGCGTTGTGGAGTGGTGCATCTCCAATCTCGCTCGTTGAACATTTTGCCACTTTCAGACATGATAAAGGACTCCTATCACTCTTGGGATTTGTACACAACTGGCCAATAAGTAGATGGTATATAATAAACAAACAAAAAAAAAGAACCGGATGTAATCAAACGGAAATGGAATCATGTCTTCTTTTTTATGGCGCCAATTTCATCGTTCCATCCCGTATAGTACCTGTTCTTATACTGAGTGTTTTTGATTTCTAAGTATTTTTTTGTTTTACAAGAGGAGATGAATGTTTTTTCCAAACAAAATGGCAATATCAAGACGGAGAAGATTGGAAATGTAAAAATTTCCAAACGAAAACGAAGAACAAAACTTCCGGTTAATAATCTGTATTATTTGAAATATATACATAATTATTATATTATAATATACATACATGCATAATCACGTTGACACACGGGTTCCCGTTAAATCACCGTAATTAAGCGATGTTCAGTCTGGCTAATGATAAAATGATTGAGCATTTGATAATGCCAGGCGCTATATGTGCTCGAAGCCTAGAAAGGATGTGCGCAACCGGGCTTTTCTTTCTCAAGACACGCTGCATGGAAATAATGCAGCACCCACACGACCTCAGAAGGTTAAAAGAGACCTCCCTGTCCAATTAAATTATTCAGATTGCTCTTCAAAACTTAAATAAAGTCTGTTTTGGAATTTTTGAGAAAAGGAGAGGATGGATTAGTATATTATTTAAATTTATCAGACTGTTGTTCTCATGCTGATGTCCTAAGTTATTTCAGTATTAGAAGATAAGATTAATGTAGTTCTAAAGAAAATGGCAGTGTCAATCGGGAGAAGCTTTGAATTGGAAATAACTTTTCGATAAAAGAATAGGGGTTCCGGTTTACAATATGTATTATGGTTATTAGTTCTCTCGCATTGCAGGAAGTTAGACACCAGGGTCCAAAACTATGGCTGAGAAGTCAGCGCCTTCAAGGAGCAGCACTCTCACCTGCACAACGTGCCTGGGTAACCCCGTCGGTATTTCCCGGTACGGGCGTCTTAGGCGATTAGCAACAAACTAACCTCAAAAAGAGACGGGTGGACCTCTTAGAACTGCACAAAGCTACAATCACACCGAAAACAACAAGTACCAGATCATGACCGGAATGGTCTAGTCTCTGTTGATTCTTACAAGTCTCTGTCGATGTAACCTCCGGTCTCTTTTATTTATGTTTTCGAGCCCGGGAATTTTCATGTGTGAAATTTTGTGAAGAGTATTAATATTTTGTAATTTTTTTAATTATTTGAACTACGATTCATATTTTTGCTTTTTTATTAGAAAAATGTTTCGCCCGATGTAACGTATTCCACGTTTACCTGATTAACTCAAAAATATGTCAAACAGTACAAAATTTCTTAGATTAGTGGGTAATTAACAGTTGTGTGTGAATTCTAATTTCAGATAAGAAGGACATGTTACCTGAGACCTATTACAGAGTTACTCCGTAAAACTCAAGAATCTCTCAAACTATACGGAATTTGGATTTGATGGTGAGCACACTTTTGCAATTTCTGATTTCAGACACGGCGGCCGTAATGAAGTAGATAATTTCTATTTCACCGCTTAGAAAATTTATATAGTTCATGGAAAGATATTTTGAACACTTTATTATGTGGGAAAACTCAGACATCCGTTCATAAAATAAATGCAAAAACAAAGAATTTCTTCCTCTTTCTTTTTCACTCTCCCTCTCTCTCTCTCTATCTCTCTCTATCTATCTCTTTCTGTCTTTATCCCTCTTTCTCTCTTTCTGATTCTTGCATTCTCTCTTATTTACACTCTGCCTCTTTCTCCTTATTTCCCTCTCTCTCTCCATCTCTCTTTTTTCCTCTCCATCCCTCTCTTTCCCAGTATCCCTCTCTCTCTTTCTCTCATTCTCCTTCTCCCCCTGTCTTCTTTTCGCTATAACTCTCTGTCTCTTTCTCCCTCTCCCTTTCTATTTTCTCCTCTCTCTCTCTTCCCCCCACTTTATCTCTTTCTCCCCCACTCTCTCTCTCTCTTTCTTTTTCTCTCTCTCTCTCTCTCTCTCTCTCTCTCCTTGTCTGACTCTGAATTCGAGTCGTTTCTATTAATGTTTTCCAAATTTTAAGAAAAGGATTGATACTTTGACTTTTCTTTTAACTTTGATATTATTTTCACAAAGTTTCAGTTATTGAATTGGTAAAGCGTTTTGCCAGACAAATTATAAGTATTCACCGACCTAATATTCACAGGTAACACTCGCAGGTGTGCAGCATCTGTCGATTCTTGGATCCTCATTTTCATAAATGATCTCCCTGATAAAACTGTCTCCGAGATGGCCATATTTGCTGATGACACCACGATCCATAACAGACACAAAGGAAAACAAACGAACCAATAAAAAAGACACATAATTGTAACAAGTAAACGGAGCACTCAACATCTTGTTCAGAGTCTTGATTACGAAAAATAGAAAATGAAGTAGGTTTAGCTTGATATGCAGCGGTATGAAATTATATTCTGTCTTTGTCCACCAGTACTAAATAATTATTAGACATGGAATTTTACCACAATCAATTAATTTTATATATATGAACAAATACGTATAAAACGACATGTGGCCATATCTAAAACAAATTGACCTAATTCACCGTTCCGTTAACCATGACTTGATAGAAGTCCCAACTAATTCGCTGTTGTATTTTGGCAATCGTCCACACTAAGGATCGAACCTACGAATCAGTTAATACAAAAATTAATAATTAAGGTTAGATATAATTAAAATAAAAGAAAACATGAATAATATTGAATGCTAACATACACCCGATAATTAATTTCCAATGTTTGAGGAATAACACACACACAAAAACGTATAATAAATTAAGGAAAAAATTCCGAAAACAAGAGCCTATTATTTATATTTTTATTTTCAGAAAGTTTAGATAAGTCATCGGCACGAGATCTTTTAATGCATATGTATGTTTCCAATTCCAGTTAAAAAAATATGTGTATCGGCTGAGGAAAGCTTGATATGGTTATCAAAATGGTCCCTTATCAGATTTGAAACCGATGGTACCGATAGTTTATTTCATCTAAACTTTCTGAAAATAAAAACATAAATATAGTACTCCACGTGCAGTACTATCTCGCTGTACCACAGTTCATCTGTGCGGCTAGACAAGCAACTACCTAAAGCCAGGATCGATATTCGACCGCTGAAACGACAGTCGACGGTTCTAACCATTACGCTATTCGGTTGATTCAATAATATATAACCTATTGGAAGGTGTCACTATTGTACTGTAAATTGTTTCAGTGTGAGTCTATCCGTTACATCTCTGCATTGTTTTGCCTTTAATAAACCTAAAAAAAATTATATGCACATTAAACAATGCTTCAAGTAAACTACTTTAACGTCTTCTTATTATACATCCACTTTTCCATCGCTTATTCTATCTTTTTATTTTGTTGTATCATAATTTTGCCAGTTTTTTATTTTGTACCTTTTTTGTGCGCGCGTTCTTGGCGATAAAACGTTATTGATTAATTAATAGCTCTTGTCATTTTCCGAGGAAGACATTATCTTCACGAAACCGGGGAGCCTTCAGAAAACTCACCTGATTTGACATGTACAGGTGGGAAGCTCCGTCGTTTCAGTCATCGGAACTTTGTAAACAGGTGCCTCGTAAGTTCAGTTTATGACGACAAGAGGTTCATAAATAATGCTGGGGTTGAATAGAAAAAAGGGAATGCGGATTGTGCTCAGACAAAATATAAGGGGAGCATATATCGCAAAACGATGCACATCTATTTATCTGCGGAAGGTTTTGCTGCTTCTTTATCATAGAACTTTTCTCTATTCAACCGTAATTTTAATGAAAGTGCTCGACTGAGCTCTATCTATAGTCCCCTCTGTATGTAATTCCGACTAGCTATAAACACTATGAGAAATTTCCCTTAAACGGTATGCCTGCCTAAATATAATAAGAAATTCAACTAGCAGAGATGTTTGCCCTAGAATTGCTCGTTTGTGGAACACAATTCAGCAGAGCGGCTTACCTACTGACTATAACACAGTAGTTTTGAAGGTCAACGTAAACAAGGTGTTTTTATTACGGTACCTACTACAACTTATCGTTGAATGGCCTCCCTGACCTTTCTTGATAAACGGTGACCATATGATACAAAAAATAAACGATGAGCATATGATAAAATAAATAACCGGTGACCATATGATACAAAAAATATATGGTGATCATATGATACAAAAAATTATTGGTGATCATATGATACAAAATATAAATGGTGATCATATGATACAAAAAAAACGGTGATCATATGATCAAAAAATATATGGTGACCATATGATACAAAAACAAAAACGGTGATCATATGATACAAAAATAAATGATGACCATATGATACAAAAAATAAATGGTGATCATATGATATGATACAAACAAATAACCGGTCATCATATGATACAAACAATAAATGGTGACTATATGATACAAAAAGAAATGGTGATCATATGATAAAAAAAATAAATGGTGATCATATGATACAAAAAATAAATGGTGACCATATGATACAAAAAATAAATGGTGATCATATGATACAAAAAATAAATGGTGACCATATGATACAAAAAATAAATGGTGACCATATGATACTAAAAAAACCGGTGATCATATGATACTAAAATAAATGGTGACCATATGATACAAAAAAACAGGTGATCATATGATACAAAAAATAAATAGTGATCATATGATACAAAAAATAAATGGTGATAATATGATACAAAAATAACCGGTAATCATATGATACAAAAAATAAATGGTGACCATATATTACAATAAGAAATGGTCATCATATGATACAAAAAGGAATAGTGACCATATGATACAAACAATATATGGTGACCATATGATACAAAAAATAAATGGTGACCATATGATACAATAAATAAATGGTGATCATATGATACAAAAAATAAATGGTGACTATATGACAAAAAAAATAACCGGTGAACATATGATACAAAAAATAAATGGTGACCATATGATACAAAAAAAAGTTGTGACCATATGATACAAAAAAAAATAAATGGTGATCATATGATAAAAAAACAAATGGTGACCATATGATAGAAAAAAATAACCGGTGATCATATGATACAAAAAAAAATGGTGATCATATGATACAAACAATAAATGATGATCATATAATACAAAAAAATAAATGGTGACCATATGATACAAAAAGTAACCGGTAGCATATGATACAAAAAATGCATGGTGATCATATGATACCAAAAATAAATATTGATCATATGATACAAATATAAATGGTGATCATATGATACAAACAATAAATGGTGAGCATATGATACAAAAAAAACGGTAATCATATGATACAAAAATAAATGATGATCATACGATACAAAAAATATATGTTGACCATGTGATTCAAAAATAACATGTGATCATATGATAAAAATAACCGGTGACCATATGATACAAAAAATAAATGGTGATCATATGATACAAAAATAAATGGTGATCATATGATACAAAAAATAAATCGTGATCATATGATTCTAAAAATAAATGGTGACCATATGATACAAAAAATTAATGGTTATCATATGATACAAATAATAATCGGTGAACATATTATACAAAAAATATCTGGTGACCATATAATACAAAAATAACCGGTAGCATATGATAAAAAAATTTGTGACCATATGATAAAAAAATAAATGGTGATAATATGATAAAAAATAAATGGCGACCATATGATAAAAAAGTAACCGGTATCATATGATACAAAAATAACCGGTGACCATATGATACCAGAAATAACCGGTGACCATATGATACAAAAAATAACCGGTGACCATATGATACAAAAAATAAATGCTGACCATATGATATAAAAAATAAATAGTGACCATATGATACAAAAAATAACCGCTGAACATATGATACAAAAAATAAATGGTGACCATATGATACAAAAAATAAATGGTGACCATATGATACAAAAAATAAATGGTGACCATATGATGGAAAAATAAATGGTGACCATATGACAAAAAAAATGATCGGTGAACATATGATACAAAGAATAACCGGTGACCATATGATACAAAAAATAAATGGTGATCATATGATACAAAAAATAACCGGTGACCATATGATACAAAAAATAACCGGTGACCATATGATAAAAAATAAATAGTGACCATATGATACAATAAATAACCGGTGACCATATTATACAAAAAATAGCTGGTGACTCTGTAATGAAAAGAATAAATGGTGACCATATGATACAAAAAAATGGTGATCATATTATACAAAAAATAAATTGTGATCATATGATACAAAAAATAAATGGTGACCATATGATACAAAAAAAGATTGTGATCATATGATACAAAAAAATAACCGGTAATCTTATTATCCAAAAAATAAATGATGATCATACGATACAAAAAATAAATTGTGACCATGTGATTAAAAATAACCGGTGATCATATGATACAAAAAAAGGGTGACCATATATTACAATAAGAAATGGTCATCATATGATGCAAAAAGAAATATGTGATCATATGATACAAAAATTAATGGTGATCATATGATTCTAAAAATTACCGGTGATCATATGATACTAAAAATAAATGGTGACCATATGATACAAAAAATAAATGGTGATCATATGATACAAAAAATAATTGGTGATCATATTATACAAAAAATAAATGGTGACCATATGATACAAAAAATAAATGGTGACCATATGATACAAAAAATAAATGGTGACCATATGATACAAGAAATAAATGGTGATAATATAATACAAAAATAAATGGTGGTAATATGATACAAAAACAAATCGTGATCATATGATACAAAAATAACTGGTGATCAAATGATACAAAAATAAATGGTGATCATATGATACAAAAAATAAATGGAGACCATATGATACAAAAAGAAATGGTGATCATATGATACAAAAATTAACCGGTAAACATATGATACAAAAAATTAATAGTTATCATATGATACAAAAAATAAATGGAAATCATATGATACAGAAAATAAATGGTGATCATTTGATAAAAAATAAATGGTGACCATGTGATACAAACAAAAAACCGGTGATTATATGATACAAAAAATAACCGGTAAACATATGATACAAAAAATAAATGGTGACCATATGATACAAAAAAATAACCGGTGAACATATGATAAAAAAATGGTTACCATATGATACAAAAAATAAATTGTGATCATATGATACAAAAAATGGTGACCATATGATACAAAAAGAAATGGTGACCATATGATACAAAAAGTAACCGGTATCATATGATACAAACATAACAGGTGACCATATGATACATAAAATAAATGCTTACCATATGATACAAAAAATAACCGGTTACCATATGATACAAAAAATAACTGGTGACCATATGATACAAAAAAATATAGTGGTGATTATATGATACAAAAAATAAATGGAGACAATATGATACAAGAAATAACCGGTGACCATATGATACAAAAAATAACCGGTGACCATATAATATAAAAAATAACCGGTGACCATATGATACAAAAAATAGCCGGTGACCATATGATACAAAAGATAACCGGTGACCATATGATACAAACAATATATGGTGACCATATGATACAAACAATAAATGGTGACGATATGATACAAAAAATAACCGGTGACCATATGATACAAAAATAAATGCTGACCATATGATACAAAAAATAACCGGTTAAACTATAATACAAAAAATAAATGGGGACCATACGATAAAAAATATATGGTGACCATATGATACAAAAGATTAATGGTGACCATATGATACAAAAAATAAATGGTGACCATATTATACAAAGAATAAATGGTGATCATATGATACAAAAAATAACCGGTGACCATATTATACAAAAAAAAATGCTGACCATATGATACAAAAAATAAACAGTGACCATATGATACAAAAAATAACCGGTGAAAATATGATACAAAAAATTAATGATGACCATATGATACAAAAAATAAATGGTGATTATATTATAAAAATTTACCGGTGACCATATGATAAAAAAATAGCCGGTGAGCATATGATAGAAAAAATAAATACTGATCATATGATACAAAAAATAACCTTTGACCATATAAACAAAAAATAAATTGTTACCATATGATACAAAAAAATAACCGGTGACCATATGATACAAAAATAAATGGTGACCATATGATACAAAAAATAACCGGTGAACATATGATACAAAGAATAACCGGTGACCATATGATACAAAAAATAAATGGTGATCATATGATACAAAAAATAACCGGTGACCATATGGTACAAAATTAACCGGTGACCATATGATGCAAAATTAACCGGTGACCATATGATACAAAAATAAATTGTGACCATATGATACAAAAATAACTGGTTACCATATGATACAAAAAATAAATGCTGACTATATGACACAAAGAATAACCGGTGACCGTATGATTAAAAAAATAACTGGTGACCGTATGATTAAAAAAATATATGGTGACCATATGATACAAAAAATAAATGGTACCATATGATACAAAAAATAACCGGTGACCATATGATACAAACAATAACCGGTGATCATATGATACAAAAAATAACCGGTGACCATATCATATAAAAAATAAATGGTGATCATATGATACAAAACATAAATGGTTATTATATGATAAAAAAATTACCAGTGACCATATGATAAAAAAATAAATGGTGACCATATGATACAATAAATAACCGGTGACCATATTATACAAAAAATAGCTGGTGACCCTATGATGAAAAGAATAAATGGTGAACATATGATACAAAAAATAACCGGTGACCATATGATACAAAAAATAACCGGTGACCATATTATACAAAAAATAACCGGTGACCATATGATACAAAAAATAACCGGTGACCATATGATACAAAAAATAAATGGTTACCATATGATAAAAAAATAACCGGTGACCATACGATACAAAAAATAACCGGTGACCATATGATACAAAAAATAAATGGTTACCATATGATAAAAAAATAACCGGTGACTATATGATACAAAAATAAATGGTGACCATATGATACAAAAAATAACCGGTGAACATATGATAGAAAGAATAACCGGTGACCATATGATACAAAAAATAAATGGTGATCATATGATACAAAAAATAACCGGTGACCATATGGTACAAAATTAACCGGTGACAATATGATGCAAAATTAACCGGTGACCATATGATACAAAAAATAAATGGTTACCATATGATAAAAAAATAACCGGTGACCATACGATACAAAAAATATCCGGTGACCATATCATGCAAAAAATAAATACTGACCATATGATACAAAAAAATTACCTTTGACTATATGATACAAAAAAGAAATGGTGATCATATGATAAAAAAATAAATGGTGATCATATGATACAAAAAATAAATGGTGACCATATGATACAAAAAATAAATGGTGACCATATGATACGAAAAATTACCGGTGACCATATTATACAAAAAATAAATGCTGACCATATGATACGAAAAATAACCGGTGACCATATGATACAAAAAATAACCGGTGACCATATGATACAAAAAATAGTACACGTACTATGAGCCTTCAATATGTTTCCAGACTTTCTTGTACAAACATTTAAAATTGTCGTAGACCCTCGCAATTTCAGTATGTTATTGCTACACATCATAGGAGATAACTGATCAATGTGTATGATTTCAGATTCAAATGAACAGCTACAGTGGAAATTGGAATACATCCTACTAAAGCACTATTATCACAGCTAGTGATTTTAAAAATGCAATCTAAACATGAGGAAGAAATTTATAGGATAAATCTAAATTTATTGGATGAATCGACTATCAGTTTCTTCAATGGCATAATAGATTCAAAGAAGGCAGGGTGTCTATGAGGTATAATGAGAGTTGTGACCGAAGTAATGAAGTGAAAACATCAGAATTAATTGCCCAAATAAAGAATGTCATGTATAAGGGGCATTATGTGATTATAGAGACAATAAGTGTACAGTTTGATGTCAGTATGGAAACTGTACACATAATTACTCACGGGAAACTGAAGATGTGGATGGTTTGCGCGAATGCATCAGTCCAAAACTCCATCCTTGTCACAGATTATTAGACCAAGACGAGAATCAACACAGTTCCTCACCCTGCCTATAGTGTAACATAGGGTTCTTCATCGGAGTTCTCACTGGGGTTATCATTTAAGGGCACCAAATTGAACTTTTGTTACATTTGAATATGTTATATAGTTCTTCATTTAGGGGCACCATTTACGATTTACGTTTATAACAAAAAAAGATTCCGTGTGCGTATGATTGTCTCTAATATAAATGGTTGTGTGTTTGATTATCATAAAGGGAATCGTGTGTGTGACATGTAATTTCTGAACCTACCTCTGCTTTTCGATGTTGGACCATCTGGGAATTTCTCATCCTGGAGGGAGACTTGATACCTGTTTGACGAAGATTTATCATTCCAAGACGATGAATGGGTTTTATAGTTTTTATTTCACTTTCCCCAGAGGTCCTGCAGGAGGTGCAAGTGAAATCAGCTTGTGTGGGTTCTTCTTCACACACGTCAGCGTTCGTCTCCTCCCTCCCCAGTTAAGAGGGTGAGACAACGGAAAAAACGGCCGTCTTCTTCAAAGCTCAAATCAAATCTCCCAGATCTAGCCAACCACGTCACACATACGTAATTTGGTCAGCTGACCTTCGGTTCTGGTAAACGTGTCTACCTCCACGTTTACTCTCCTCTCTCTCTCTCTCTCTCTCTCTCTTTCTCTTTCTCTGTAACAATAGTCCAGACCTTGCTCCCTGTTACTTTTGGTTATTCCCTAAGCTCAAGGACACCCCTAGAGGCTGTTTTATGAGACAATTGAGGTGAGGAAAGAAGCTATGGGGAAACTCATTAAAATGAGGATTTTTATGGTGTCTTCCAGAAGTTGTTGGAACGGTATAATAAGTGCATTGCAACCGGAGGAGATTACTTCGAAGAGGACAAGAGTTTGTACTATTAATAAAAATGCCCATACGTAAAACAGTCTGGAAACTTATTGAAGGTTCCTCGTATAATCGAAAATAGCAATTTAGCATTCATATTATTTTTAATATTTAAATTCTTGTTATCCTTAGAGGACAATATAAATTCTGATCATCTTCAAGTATATATTCAGAAATATTTGTCTAAAAATTTTTATTTGTCGATTACGACTAGTAATTCGTATTATTTCAATTATTTTGATTATTGTTCTCATCTTCAATGTCAATTTATAATGTGCTGTCTGTGTTTGTTTACAATATCACGTCAGCTGATATGTTACTTTAACGATCTAAAACATAGTCTTTCTTCCCTTATATATGAAATAGTAGAATTTTTACAGAGGAATATTTACATTACGTTAACGGCAGGTGTAACGCAACATATTCCCCTGTAAAAAGTCCTCTTTTTCGTCTATAACAGAAGAAAGACCATGAGCGGATTTTTTTTTTAAATTTTGATACTTATCGGATAGATTTCCGTAGAAAACATATCTAAGAACCCTGGTAGACAAAAAAATTACCTTTGTGTGAAATTTTCAAACGATAGACTCAGCCGTTTCGCAACTTATGAGGGAGGAACACACACACACACACACACAAATTACATTTATCTAATATAATCTAGACTTTTAAAAAGTGAGTGTCTTATTTTAAAAGTTTATTTTTATAGCTTTTTAAGACCATCGGATTCCAGCCAACGCTTCCTATGAACGTATGCTCATCGTTATCAAGGCCTGCACGCCGGAAACCTATGCTTTATTTTACGTTGAGTTTTCAAGTTTCTCGGTTGACGGCTGTAAGACTCTTTCCTTATAAATGAATACAACTACATAAGTCAACGGATGTCTCTATCTCTTCTATTATAGAAAAAGAACTACATATATATATATATATATATATATATATATATATATATATATATATATAATTAGTAAATACAGACGAATCAACATCGTTAAAAATTAATAAAAAATGAAAATAAAGGTTAGCTAACCAGGTTTCGTTCCTCGTTTTAGCTTTGTTGGCCGAAGAACGAAACCTGGTTAGCTAACCTTTATTTTCATTTTTTATTTTTTAAAATTAAATTTTGTACTCCACAATTTTTCTTAGACATATATATATATGTATATATATATATATATATATATATATATATATATATATATATATATATATATGTGTGTGTGTGTGTGTGTGTGTGTGTATATATATATATATATGTATTTAAAGGAGATTAGAACAATAGTCTAAAGAGCAGAGTGTATTTTAATGTAATAGCAAAATTACTAATTTAATTAAAATACAGGAAAAGAAAAAGTGCTCGTTGTAATTCAGGTATATATAAGCTCGATGGGTAAATATTTTAAATATTCAGTAATATGATTGATAATTTAAAATTCTAATTAGAATTAAATTAAAAATCCATTTCACAAGAAGGAACAACAACAACATCAATAATTTGTACGATAGTTTCGGAAAACAATGTTTTCATTGTGGTAGACATTAAGCCAGGGACAATAATTTTTACATATAGTATTTAAAAAAAAAAGTTTCCTCATCAGTAAAACTATTGGGAAGGGTTTTTTAATATATGTAAAAGACACCATAAATACACCTAGCATTAAAAGTAAGGCGGATGTATCTGGAAAAAAAAATAAAATAAAAGGTATGTATTTACTTGACAAGCAAATTAATATGGGTCAAAGATAGAAACAAAATAGATTAAAATTATAAACCATTCTTATATATTATTAATATATATTCTTAGCCTTAACCTATGATAGTTTGGATTTCAATAAATAAATAAATTATCAAATATTAAATTCAATAATTTCAAATAGAGTATAATATTTTGTTTGTTTGGTTTATTATCCCTTAATAATAAATTAAATTAAATACTAATTATCTCCCTTACATTGTTTAATTAAAGAAATAAGATTATCTTCCCCTCTCTTTCTTCAGTTTTAAATTTAGCGTTTTAATCAAACGTATGCTAACCGATGTAAAATATTCCATTAACGTTCTTTTTGAAAATTTATCATTTCATGAGTTGAAAAGCTACAATAAACATCCATATGAATATTTTATTTCTATCGTTAACCCATATTAATTAGCTTGTCAAGTAAATACATACCTTTTATTTTAATTTTTTCCAGATACATCTGCTTACTTTTAATGCTAGGTTTATTTATGGTGTCTTACATATATTAAAAACCCTTCCCAATACTTTTGATTATGAGGAAACTTTGTTTTTTTTTAAATACTATATGTAAAAATTATGGTCCCTGGCTTATTGTCTACCACAGTAAAAACATTGTTTTCCGAAACGATCGTACAAATTATTGATGTTGTTGTTGTTCCTTCTTGTGAAACGGATTTTTAATTTAATTCTAATTTGAATTTTAAATTATCAATCACATTATTGTATATATATATATGTATATATATATAGATATACATATATACGTATATATATGTATATATATGTATATATATATGCATATACATATATACATATATATATATATATTCCAGGTTAAAGGTATTCAGGAGATAAAACGCATGATTTAAAACGAGGTTATTAAGAATGTTCAATAAAAAAACATCCAAATGTATTATTTTAATTTATATAGAAAAGTATTACATATCCGCTACACTGAACATGCTAATGCTTCCGAGCAAATTGGTATACTGGTATCTATCAATTTATCCATCCATCTATCTGTCTATCCATCTATATATCTATCTATCTATCTATCTATATATATATATATGTGTGTGTGTGTGTGTGTGTGTGTGTGCGCGCGCGCCTGTGTGTCTGTGTGTGTTTGCTGATTATAATGGGGAGTGTATCCACGCTGATGTACTGACCTTGAAAAGTACTTTTTCTTGTATACGCTGGTTGCAAACCCCATACGGGATCTTTAGATGAGAACATCCAAGTGCGTTAATGAGTCATTAACCTGGCTCTACATTGTAAACGTCAGTGTAGACTGAAGTAAATTTAAATGCAATAATCCTCAGTTTCCGTGCAGGGTGATTATATGCTAAAATGTTATCTGCATAGCGGAAGTAGCACATCAGTTTAGGAAACATGTGAAACGGCAGTTGCATTTGAAATCCAACAAAAGCTTTAGCAATTATTGGGCTGAAAGATTTCCCCTCCACTCCAATATATATATATATATATATATATATATATATATATATATATATATATATATATTTTGTTATTGTTTTTCAAGCGATACATACGGTTAATATTGGCCCCGCCTCGGAGCTCATTTTTTTTTTATTTACTTAGAAAGTCGGCCTTTTTAATTTTGGACGTATATAACATTTTTTTATTTATTTATTATTTTTAAAACAGTAATCTACGTACACGCGTGTTTCACGGACATTACCTCTCATCAGCGTAGTTTAACTGTTTCTAGGGATCGAACCTCAGACCATGTTTACCACTATCCGGTGCCTTAACCGTTAGGCCATAATCCCTAGATTAATTATACTGTTTATTTTTATCGCTTATAAATTTAGATTTTGTTATTGTTGTTTTTTAAGCGATACATACATATATATATATTGGAGTAGAGGGGAAATCTTTGGGCATATATATATATATATATATATATATATATATATATATATATATATATATATATATAGAGAGAGAGAGAGAGAGAGAGAGAGAGAGAGAGAGACAAATATTATTGAATAGCACGGGATTATTCTGTTTTACAATTTTCCTTTTTATCTTCTCCAATCTCCGAATAGTCCTTTTTGTGTTTTTCTCGAAATTGTATATATTGGATCCATAATCGCGAGCGCTTTCGACGGAAGTATTTCTATGTTCCTCAGGCATATTGTAGAAATAAATGTAGGG
>NC_136499.1:119919625-119922125 GCF_053919585.1 Euprymna scolopes | reverse complement strand
CACCCATATGCCGCAGACTAGAGGTTTTAACCTTTCTCGAAATGGACGACTTTCTTCGTCTCAAAAGTGTCCTGATCTCTCTTTCCGCATGGTTAGTCTTATCAAGTATGGCTTTGTTTTTTTTTTTATTCTATAACTATCTCATACGGGACATATCAAAGCTCATATACTTAAATCTTTGTGGTTGGTTTCAGAAGTTTAAGATATACCTTTTTTTTCTCTCATACGGATTTCCTTGCTTGGATTCTTGAAACTTCGACGAGGATTTAGAAATATCACCCCTAACTAACTAACACGTTTCCTGCGACCAACAACTTAATTGCGCCTAAATTCTATCTAATTGCCCGATTTTTTTGTGATTTTTCTTTTCTCTCACCAGGACTTCCAAGATCCAGCAGATATATCCCACATTCATGCTTCTCTAAAAAAAAATACAAGGTTATATCTTTCTTACGTAATCTACGGCATATTTTTGCCTGTCTCTTACTTCATTAAGCTATATGTGATTGCCTCGGGACTACCTCTCATCGGTTTACTGGTCCCCTTAAGAATTTTCGTATTCTTTCTAACGCCTGTTTATTAACTAAGCCAAGACTTATTTACTACTTTGCTTGGAGTCGTTTACGTGCAACCAGCTTATTTTAAGCACTTAATTAACCAGGTTCCCAAATTTTTCGTATAGGGGCACTTCTTGTGCTTATCAATCCCTACCAAGTAACTTTTCTTGGAGAAAATTTTTTAGGATCTCTAAAAAAAAGCAACAAAACCAAATGCTAAAACAAAACATCTTTCTTACGGCTTATCACATCTAAAAACTCTCCAAATACCCGTTTACGTAATTTTAATTCTTGTCCCCCTTCTAAAATTCTAACTGAATCTGTGAGCCAACCATACGTCTTAACTTATTTTCTACTAGATCATTTTAATCTAATGTATATTTACGGATAACTTTGAATTCTTGCTGTGAAAATCATAACATTACATACATAAGACAATTTACAATATTTGTTCAACATCATAAAAACATTTTCAAAAAAAGAAAAATACCTTAATACATTTAAACATTTTGCAACAGTTATAACTTTTTTTTTTAACAACAAAAAAAAATCATCTGTAACAAACAACAATTCAACAGTCTGTCCAAAACAATTGTCCCTTTTTTTTCAAAAACAAAATAAATGAACACGCAAAAGCCGAAAAGTTCACTATGAACACAAAATGCATTTCAAAACAATTTACACGCCGTTTCATAGATAGTACATGCGACCTTTGAAATTCCTGTTTTGATTGACAGATTAAATTCAACAATTCGTCCAAACGATTTCATATTGACACAGATTTTCTAATGACACTTCTACAAATTTCAAAACAATAATAATGGATGACACAATCTCTGCCTTCGCGTGTATGTGTGTGTGTGTTTTTTTTAACAGACCAATTCATTTATCAATGAATTACGCATGGTGACTTGTTTACTATTTTTTTCCATTACTACGAATTTCTTTTTACGGCATATCGGCCTTTTCTTCTTTTTCTTTTTAATATTTCTTGTATCTTTTGTTCTCTGTGTGCGTGTATGTTCAAATTTTTTTTTTCATCATTTTTTTTTTCTTCGCATTTCTGTGATCGTGTAATTTTTTTTCTTTTTCCGTGGTATTATTTATTTATTTTTTAATTATGTTGGACCCTTTTAAAACGTTGTGTTTCTTTTTCTTTTTCGAATTCTGTAATCGTGTGATTTTTTTCTTTTTCCGTGGTATTATTTATTTATTTTTTTAAATTATGTTGGACCCCTTTAAAACGTTGTGTTTCTTTATTTTTTTTTTCGTGGTATCGACCCCAGGTTCGGTTTCTGCATCGCTGATGCAAAAGGTTCACGAACACCAAATTGAGGGTTGTTATATAGTTATTATTATTATTAGACGATACCACTTGTGCGCGTATGTTACGTGAGTTCTTAGTGAGAGTTATTGTCTTATTACATATGATGTTGTATCTTAGAGAGAGAGAGAAGTTGTATAAGTTGTTGTACGAGAGACTTTGAGAGATTGTTTATATTAGGAGAGATTCTTATATTTATTAAATGTTCTTTCTTAGATCTTGCTGATGGAAGAAGGAGAAAGCTCTTAGAGTGAAGGGATATAGTGTTCAGACAGTTCGGACATTTTGTAGACATGAATGATGTTGAGACGTGTATGTAAATACATATAACACAAATATATAATACAATTGGACTTTACCTTTGTATAAGAAACATAGGACACAAGACGAGCTTTACAAAACACATAATGGTTTATTCTTCACACGGCCGTGTTCCATCACCAAGAATTCAAAGTCTCACATTTTTCCTTGAAGTAACGACTCGCTTCCAGACGTCTGACTGTCTCTGCGTCTCTTCACTGACTGTCTAACTCTCACTAAAGTTTTTCTCTATTCTAGAACTTTCTATTTTCCGTGACGTCATACACATGTTAAAACATGTGCATTCTTTCACGTTTCC
>NC_136499.1:119827125-119914625 GCF_053919585.1 Euprymna scolopes | reverse complement strand
GCAAATATATGTATGCAAATATGTAGTCTATAAATGTTATACAATAATATAAGCTATAATTACACTCTGCTGTACATTTACTCTCTTCTTTGATAAATATCAAAATTTCAGTCGATTTATATGTAAAAAACAACAACGATATGATGATTTAATATATATATATATATATATATATATATATATATATATATATATATATTTGACAAAATGACGGCGGAGGGAACACTATGGCAAAAACGTTAAGTATTTTTTTAAACTAATCCTAAATGTTTTTTTTTTCATGTTACCTTGTTTAAACTTATTTTTCGTGTTTTATTTATGTATTTTGTCTGTATTCTCCTGGCTTCTTGTCTGTATTTCTCCTGTCGTATCCGTGACCCCTCTATGCTACAAAGTTAAACGATAAAAACAAACAAAATGCCGGCAACTAACGGTAAAAGAAAAATGCCGGAAATTATTCTCTAGAGTAGACAAAGTTAGGACTTTATAAAAAAAAGTTAGAACTTTAACAATAAAAAAAAATGTAAATTAAATATTTTACACATCTGAACGTAACGACTTTTATTCTATAAATAGATAGGCACTCGACCAAGTTATCCGGAAGTAGAAATCTTACGCTCAAGAAAGACATGATATGTCAGCTACCAGTTGACAAAATGACGGCGGGGGGAACACTATGGAAAAAACGTTAAGTATTTTTTTAAACTAATCCTAAATGTTTTTTTTTCATGTTACTTTGTTTAAACTTGTTTTTCGTGTTTTATTTATGTATTTTGTCTGTATTCTCCTGGCTTCTTGTCTGTATTTCTCCTGCCTTATCCGTGACCCCCCATGCTACAAAGTTAAACGATAAAAACAAACAAAATGCCGGCAACTAAAGATAAAAGAAAAAATGCCGGAAATTATTCTCTAGAGTAGACAAAGTTAGGACTTTATTTAAGTAGTATACTTAATATATACTATAACTGCAAGCTTGCCTGTATTGAAAATGCTTGCTTCCTTGCTGGTCAATCAAACCATCTAATATAGTTAGCCTTATGTTCAAGTACATTCGAAATATAATACAGTTCAAAGAAACAGTTACTCATGAAAACGAACCTCCTAAAGTAAAACCTTGAATAATTATCTAAACTCGAATGTAAATTAATATTAAGCCGACTTTACAAATTGATAATAGTTAATTATTGGATATTAATTAATTATAAGGTGAAACTCTAATGATTCAAACTCGATAGATAACGACAAACTACCACCCATTAATATGGGAGGGGAGATTATCATCAAAAGTGTCCTGACTTGTTAACTTAGCACCGGACTTACTACCTCGATATAAATAAGTCACTTGTACCCATCCCCCTAAACCCCCTTTTTTAAATTGAGAGTAAATAATACAGTGGATGTGTTATCGGCAGCTCCAGTAACTCTCGTATCTCCTATTTTGTCATTCAGTCCTCATTCAATGGGTGATTTTTCTGACAAAAGGTGAAGAAAAAGCTGCTTAAAGGTCGGTAGTACTTGGTGACCAGTAGTCTGAGATGTCGGAAATTTTTCTGTCTCTATCTGTCCTTGTGGCCATGTCACTAGTAAGTGGGCTGGAGGTAAACGTTTCATCTGGGCTGACGTTATCCGCCTGAGAGTCAGGGACCCGAACCTTGGATTAACCACTAAGGAGGCTGTCCTATCAGCAGGCGCAAAGTACTGGGACTGCTGTATTGCCATTTGGTGAGTGGATCCGGACCATGCAGTAGTCTCTGGTGGGGCCTCTCGATGCCATACTAGTGCGTAATTGTTACGGATTTACCTTTTCGTGTGCTACAAAAAAAAATTTCCTGTCTTTTTCTCTCTTACTTTCCCTCTCTGTACTGCTCTAACCAAGTATGCCGACCTATTCCACAAATCCCAAAACCTCAACATGAAATATCTCCAGAATAAAAACTCGATTAAACCTAGAACCCTATCTTCCAACGTAGACCCCTACTACCAGGTCTCCTTCTCCAACATCAGGGGTGTATGTTCCAACCTTCCAGAGGTTGAAACCCAATTACAGGAGACGAAACCGGACATATAATTTCTAAGTGAAACTGGAATAGGGCCGACCACTTCCCTAGATGAGTTCTTAATTAACGGATACTCTAATTTAACAGCTAAATCTGACACCCAAGATCGCCATGGGCATGGAATATGTGCCTACATTAAGGATGGCTTCCCGTGTGGTAGGGATATCTCTACAGAAGATCCTAATTTCCCTATATGTGCTTCAGGGTTGCATTTGCTAACACCACTGCATTTATATTTGTCCTCTATAGGCCCCACAACAGCGGAGTTACTATCTTTAAGAGCATATCTGAGAAAATAGACCACATACTGTCTTCACATCCCTCGGCTAACATCCACATCTGTGGTGACTTCAACGTCCATAACGTGGAATGGCTGACCCATTCAAAAAAGGCAGATGATGAGGGGAGGTTTTGTCATGATTTTGCCATTGCTTATGACCTCACTCAGATTGTTCGCGAACCCACCCGTGTGCCCGATACACCCGGTCAATATGCAAGCCTCCTAGACCTTTTTCTCTCAACTTCCCCTGAGCTATGTTCATGTTCCGTTCATTCTCCTCTAGGATACTCCGACCATTTCGTCGTATCAGTTAAGATAAAAACGAAATGTAAGAAGCCCCCAGACGTACCCCTCCACCATACTTTATACCCATACTCTATGGCTAACTGGGATAGCTTCCGTACATTCATATCTGATTTACCTCTGCACTCCATGTTTAAAAAGGAAGTGTCCTCTATAGTATCAGATCTGACCGAATGGTTAATTGTAGGCATAGACCAATTCATACCATCTAAAAAATTCCAACAAAAACCTAACAGCCAGCTATCTATGTAAAAGCCAAGTACGTCCAAGGATGGAATACTGTTGCCATATCTGGGCAGGAGCTGCCAAAAACAGCCTATCCTGCCTTGACAGAGTACAAAATGGACTTTGTGGCTTAGTGGGTGATGCCCTTTTCTCTACCCTGCAACCTCTCTCCCACAGAAGAGACGTTGAGAGCTTATCCTTGTTTTATCGTTATTTCCATGGCGGGTGCTCGTCTGAACTCCAATCTCTTGTCCCCCCTTGCCAATCTTTCACGAAAAACACCCGTCTAGCTGAATCCACTGTGAAAAATGTCCCCCACTCTATATCTGTGCCTAAATCAAAACGCGGATTCTATGAATAAAGCTTCTTTCTTAGAACTGCACGCCTGTGGAACTCTTTTCCGTCTGCCTGCTTCCCACCGGACTACAACGGATGTCTTCAAGTCCAATGTTAACAAATTCCTAATGAACTGCCCCCTTAAGTAAACACTTCATCAAATCTCCACACTAACGTAATGTACTTGCAATAACCCTTATCCCTGAGTGGATTCCAGGCCTTAATAAGTGGTGATCACTGTGTAAAAAAAAAAAAATGAAAACCATCACAATTAAATGTTGAAAAAAATCATAAAAACTCTAGAATTTCAATCATCGAAATTTGGTTACTTTGAAAATATTCAACTGTATTATAAATTTTAAAACTTACAAATTTATACTCTCCAATAATAAGATTTACATCAAAAGACCATAAAAATGACTTTTTAACAGCCAACTAATTAGATTAATATAACTATGTGTGTCGAATATATGTATATAATAATAAGCAAAAAAATATGGGATAAAACCATACTTGCGACGATTTCTAAAATTCACCATAAATGACGGAGGTTCTTAGATAATGTTTTTTTTAGAAACTAATGATTACTAGCAATAGCAAATTCGTCACTTTTGATGAGTATCTTAATATAGTTAGGGACGAAACTTATGATGTTCTCAAATTAAAATACTATTGGAGACGCCCCTCCATGGAACTAATGGACTCTCATGACGTCATTTCCTATGTTTAAGTCACTTCCGGTAACGGGTACCGATGCCCGGCAGTCAGAGATTAACACGCTGCCAAGGAATGGTATTGCTCAACTCGCTTTCCCTATAATATACGTGAACACACGTTTGTTCCTAAATGTCCTGTGTTCCTTTTCATTTTATTACCATTTGACATCATAACAACTGTCGATGTCGGATTCGGGTCAACTCTACAAAAAAAGAAAAAGAATTAAATGACTTTGACGTCAAAAGAACTTCGGATTTACAAGCTTAGAATTTCGCTGGCAATTACGTTCTAAAAACAGAATTCTAAAAACAAAAAAAAAAACGAACACATGGCAAAACGCCTGACTCAATTGTAAGTTCATGTTTTTTCTGTATATTTACATTGAAATGATGTTTGCTAAATGCATTTTTGTTAATGCCGTAAAAATTAATTTCATTGCTTATTGTAAGCAGAAACAAAAAGAGAAAAATGTTGACCCAAATTCACCGCGACAGCAATTCTAATTGGAACTTGTCTACGGCTTATTATTCTGCAAATTTGAATATTTTTCAAATGAAGAGAGAAGTTTTTTTGTCTTTGCTATTTGCTGCTAACTTTATACAAATTTTTAATGAGAAAGAAATGTGTTCTGTTCTCTTTCCTTGTATTTGATCTGAAGGAAATAATTTTTCATTGAGTGGAATTTCTGAAATGTTCTATTTTTAATTTAATTTAATTTTGTTTTCTTCCTCGTGTGCACAACTTCCACCCACACACACACACGCGCATAAAAAAACTAGCCATTTTGGTTAACTTCCGCACAATTCCACAATTATTTTATTCATTTGCAACTGTATCGTATAACAGCAATTAATAACTCTAAGAAAGCTCGCCTACTTTTGAGAAAATCAGGGGCCACAGAACATAACAAGTTTGTGGATTATATTCTCCCCAGGAAGATGAGTGAATTGTAATTTTCTGAAACGGTCAAACTTTTTATCCGAGCATTTCAGCCCGAATTCTACGCTCTTTCATAGAAGATGGAAGTGCGTGAACCTGCGAAAAAGCGATGACGACGATTACCTGACCTTCGCGTCGAATTGTGGGACCAACCTATGAATAAATTCTGTCATAGGGTTGACGACTCGTCTACGGAGGAGCAACAACGGAAGGACGAGTTAAAAGAGGAATTTTCTGAAGTATTCTAAACGGAACTAGGAAAATGTACAAAAGCGCTAGCTAGATTCGAACTAAAAGAAGAAGAAACGAAACGTCCCATTTGAAGCAACAGAGAAAATCGACGAGGAATTGGATCGTCTAGAAGAGGCTGGAATACTATCGAAAGTAAGCAGCAGTGATTGGGCAGCACCTACCGTATATGTGACCCAGAAAACAAATCAGAGTCCTGTAATAATAAGACAAACTATCACGTGTAGGGACCTAGACGACCTATGTAGATTATGCCTTCATGAAAAATTTGCTATCCTGTACTTTAAAGAACCCCAACATCTATTACACTGTGGAAGAGAAATAGCGAACATTTTTGTTGACAGAATAAAATTTACTCTATGAAAGCGATACAAAATAATTTTAAAAATAACAAAAACAATAGAAAATAAACAAATAAATAAAGTAAACATGAATATAAATTAACATTAAAAAAACCTAACCTAGATTTAAAACAGGTCAATAAACTAGATATCCAGGCTAAATTGAGCACACACAAAGAACAGGTCAACAACAGGTCAAATAGGCCTTTGTCTTGTAAGTGCATGTTCATTTGCTGATAGAAAGGGCGCGGTGGATACTAGAATGCTGATTGGCTGACTAAAATCTCAATAGAATATACGTATATAAAAACGACAGACAACCACAAAATTCGCGCATAAGCATGAAGAGTCCTAGAGTGGAGTAAACGCGGAATATACAATGTAGCTTAATCGCCATATATATTTTATAACTTACTATATATATATATATATATATATATATATATATATATATATATATATATACTCGATTTCAAAGTATAGATTTTTCATAAAATAATTCATCCCTTTACCCCAATTATTCGAGGTGTGAAATTTATTATATTTTAGTAGTAAAACAAAGTCGTAAATGTAGTCGAAGTAAACCACTACATAAAATTAAAATTAAAATATCAACAAAAATCTATCCATAGAAACGTATGAAGTTCAAACTACCAGATACATAACTAATCAAAGAATTTAATAATACTGGTGGTTAAGCTTTTACAGGCGGTAAAGAAAAATATGTAGATTTTTCCATATCCAAACCTTCTGGTTCAAAATAAAAAAATGTTAAGAGGTGCTTCCAAAATGGTTTAAAATACTTATAATCATCTTAATAAAGAAAAACTTTGAAATACGAAATAAAATATTTGTTCAAAATATAGGCATCCAATAGGGCTTAGATCCTGCACATTTAAAGCAAATATGTCTTTACATAGACATATATATATATATGGTTTTCAGAATGTGAGAGATTGTATATAATAATAAATTCCACAGCCAAACAACGTCGCAGCACACAAGAGTCATACCAGTCAACGAACCGGAAGTCCAAGACTCGGGTTTTGCCTCAATTTGGGCTCATCAGTTAGACATATCCGAACTAAGGATTCGAAACCAGAGCCTCTTGCATGCGAGGCAAGCACTCTACCAACTGAGCAAACGCCCAGCACACAAGAATTTCTATTAACCAAAACAGATCAAGCAAACCCCGCCGAAATCCGACTGTGAAATGAACCTACTTCGTCTCGACAAGGAACGCGGTCATCCAACCAACTAATATAATATATATGTGTCTATGTCAATACATATTTGCCTGAAAAGGTGCAGGCAGGATCTAAGCCCTATATATATATATATATATATATATATATATATATATATATATATATATATATATATATATATATATATATATATATGGCTGTGTGTGCGCGTGTATATATATATATATATATATATATATATATATATATATATATATATATACACTTGTGCCCGATATTATTCATACCCCTCGGATCTTTGAGATTTCTATAAGAATATTGCTCAAACCAGAAGGTAGACAATATTAAAGGGATTTCAAACAATAAATCAAGCATAAGCATTTAATTTAAACTCAACAAATAAATAAATTATGCAAGTTTGAAACATTATACAAAGAAAAACAATAATGGCACTAGTTCAAAATTATTCATACCTCTCTTACTAATAGTCAATAGCATGCCCTTTACTCTTAATAACTGCCTATAACCGTTTTGGATATTTATCAACAAGGTTTTTACAAGCATCAACACTGATTTTTGACCATTCTTCAATGCAGTAGTTCTCCAAATCCCTCAAATTTCTAGGTTTCCGCTTTATAACCTCAGTTTTCAATATGTGCCAGAGGTTTTCGATAGGGTTCAGGTCGGGACTCTGGCTAGGCCATTCCTAAACATTAATTTGATTATCCTCAAACTATTTCTTGACTATTTTGGCAGTATGCTTTGGATCATTATCCTGTTCAAGGACCCAGTTTGGTCCTAAATGGAGCTTCTCCGCATCCTGTCTAATGTTTTTCTGGAGTATCTCCAAATATTGCTCCTTCTTCATGGTTCCATCTATCTTGACCAAACTACTTGGACCACTAGCCGAAAAGGAGCCCCAAAACATTAGGCTACCACCACCATGTTTCACCGTGGGTATGGTGTTCTTTGGGTTGTAAGCTTCTCCTTTCTTCCTCCAAACGTAAGAAGCATCCATATGGCCAAACAATTCAATTTTTGTTTCGTCAGTCCACAAAATACTTGAGTAAACGGACTCTGGAGAATTCACATGGGTCCTAGCAAACTTTAGACGTGCTGCAAGGTGTTTGCCGGTGTGCAATGGAGTCCTTCTTGGTCTTCTTCCTTTCAGACCATTTTCATGCAGAGTCCTTTGCAATGTTTGCCTTGATATTGTTATGCCAGAAGACTCCAGATTTTCTAAAATGTCCTTAGTAGTTGTAGTTGGATTTGCATTAACACTTCTTACAATATTCCTGGTGGCTCTAGCAGACCGTTTCCTTTTCCTTCCTCTACCAATCAAGTTGTTTGTTGTGTGGTGGCTCTGGAATTTTTTGATGATGATCTGTACTGTTTCTGTAGGGACCTCAAATTTCTTGGAAATTGACTTGTAACCTAAACCATCCTTATGTGAATTCACAATTTTAGTCCTAAGATCATTACTAAGCTCTTTTTTCTTCCCCATTCTAATAATTTGTATTCTTTTATTGGTTTTCAGTTGATATCATTTTAATTTCTGAAAAATGCAAAAAACGAAATGAAATTAATCAAAGGTTGTATAAAAGCATTCAAAATAAGAATCAAACAGGAAACAAACAGTCAGAAACTCGATTAATACTGAAAAAATAAGGGGGTATGATTATTTTTGAACATTGCAGATTTTATAAATAGCTGCATATTTCTTTTATACAAGTATCCCGAGATTTTAAAATGACGAAAATGATCAGAAGAGGTTTATTAAGAATATGTATCAATATGGACGTAAACAATAAATTCTTACAAAGTTACACCTAATAAACTCAATTTTAAAAGGGGGGTATGAATAATATCGGGCACAAGTGTATATATGCATATAATTACCATCGCTGCAGGAGACTTATATTTATAAATGATAATGAGAAACTAGAAAAACAAATAAACATTTGATTTCTCCTATGGAGTTAGTATTAAACCATGAACTAATAAATACTACATTTAGGTATACAAATCGACGATGGTATATTTATTTATAAAATGATTAATAAAATAAACTGCTTCCCCTTTAAAATAGTTTGTATGCCACTTAAAAATAGCACATTCTCTTTCTCACTCTCTCTCTCTGTCTGTCTCTCTCTCTCTCTCTCTCTCTCTCTCTCTCTCTATATATATATATATATATATATATATATATATATATATATATATATATATGTTTTACGGTAGCATTATGTGGGAGCTTTTACGAATATCTCGCGTTACTCTATATTTGATAGATTTTATAACCTCACTATAGTAATGAGTATAATTAAACAAAAATGACAAAATACTTAAACAAAAACAAAAAATCTTTTACTCGTCATCCTAGTGTTTAAAAATCATATCAAATTAACCAGGCGTACTTTTTTCTCTCTTTTCTATCACTGCCTTTTGTGGACTTTTAACTCTTAGGAAAAGGGAGAAAAAGACATTTCAATTTACATATTTAATAGCATCACAATTTCATACCTGCTGTTGTAGGCGAGTGGTGATTTTACCATTCGTAGGGACAGTTTATTAGTTCAAACCTGACTTATTTTTACTCTGATTTTTGTTTCACAAAAAAAATTACCCGCTTGCCAAATTAAAAAATGACCTGCTTTCTAAATTAAAAAATAATTACCTGCTTCCCAAATAAAAAAAAAAATTACCTGCTTGCCAATTTAAAAAGAATTGCCTGCTTGCCAAATTAAAAAAAATTACCTGGTTTCCAAATTAAAAAATTACCTGCTTGCTAAATTAAGAAAAAATTACCTGCTTCCCAAATTAAAAAATTACCTGCTTGCCAAATTAAAAAATTACCTGCTTGGCAAATTAAAAAATTACCTGCTTGCCAAATTCAAAAATTACCTGCTTGCCAAATTCAAACATTACCTGCTTGCCAAATTCAAAAATTACCTGCTTGCCAAATTCAAAAATTATCTGCTTGCCAAATTCAAAAATTACCTGCTTCCCAAATTCAAAAATTACCTGCTTGCCAAATTCAAAAATTACCTGCTTGCCAAATGAAAAAATTACCTGCTTGCCAAATTCAAAAATTACCTGCTTGCCAAATTCAAAAATTACCTGCTTGCCAAATTAAAAAATTACCTGCTTGCCAAATTAAAAAATTACCTCCTTGCTAAATTCAAATGTTACCTGCTTGCTAAATTAAAAAAAATACCTACTTGCCAAATTAAAAAAATACCTGCGTGCCAAATTAAAAAAATACCTGCTTGCCAAATTAAAAAATTACCTGCTTCACAAATTAAAAAAATACCGGCGTGCCAAATTAAAAAAATACCTGCGTGCCAAATAAAAAAAATTACCTGCTTGCCAAATTAAAAAAATACCTGCGTGCCAAATTAAAAAAAACTACCTGCTTTCCAAATTAAAAAAATTACCTGCTTGCTAAATTAAAAAATTACCTGCTTGCTAAATTAAAAAATTACCTGCTTGCCAAATTAAAAAAATAATCTGCTTGCCAAATTCAAAAATTACCTGCTTGCCAAATTAAAAAAAAATTACCTGCTTCCCAAATTAAAAAAAATACCTGCTTGCCAAATTAAAAAATTATCTGCTTCCCAAATTAAAAAATTACCTGATTCCCAAATTAAAAAATTACCTTCTTCCAAAATTAAAAAAATGCCTGCTTGCCAATTCAATATATACCTGCTTTCCAAATTAAAAAATTACCTGCTTGCCAAATTCAAAAATTACCTGCTTGACAAATTAAAAAATTACCTGCTATGCTAATTAAAAAATTACCTGCTTGCCAAATTAAAAAAATACCTGCTTGCCAAATTCAAAAATTACCTTCTTGGCAAATTACAAAAAATTACCTGCTTGCCAATTTAAAAAAAATACCTGCTTTCCAAATTAAGAAAAAAATTACTTGCTTTCCAAATTATAAAAAAAATACCTGCTTGCCAAATTAAAAAAAATACCTGCTTTCCAAATTAAAAAAATACCTGCTTTCCGAATTTAAAAAATTACCTGCTTGCCAAATTCAAAAATTACCTGCTTGCCAAATTCAAAAATTACCTGCTTGCCAAATGAAAAAATTACCTGCTTGCCAAATTCAAAAATTACCTGCTTGCCAAATTCAAAAATTACCTGCTTGCCAAATTCAAAAATTACCTGCTTGCCAAATGAAAAAATTACCTGCTTGCCAAATTCAAAAATTACCTGCTTGCCAAATTAAAAAATTACCTACTTGCCAAATTCAAAAATTACCTCCTTGCTAAATTCAAATGTTACCTGCTTGCTAAATTAAAAAAAATACCTACTTGCCAAATTAAAAAAATACCTGCGTGCCAAATTAAAAAAATACCTGCTTGCCAAATTAAAAAATTACCTGCTTCACAAATTAAAAAAATACCGGCGTGCCAAATTAAAAAAATACCTGCGTGCCAAATAAAAAAAATTACCTGCTTGCCAAATTAAAAAAAAATACCTGCTTCACAAATTAAAAAGATGACTTGCTTGCCAATTTAAAAAAAACTACCTGCTTTCCAAATTAAAAAAAAATACCTGCTTGCCAAATTAAAAAAATGTGTTAATAAGAAAAAATGCCCCTGCACTCATCAACAAAAAAGGCCATAGATTTATCTGTTTTCGAGTTAAGCATACGGACATTTTTATGTTTTTACAATCACTAACCCTTATCCAACAATCGTCTCCAGGCCTCTATAAGTGGTTACTCCTTTGTAAAAAAAAAAAGAAAAATTAACCAAAGTAGATTAAAAGAAAAAAAACAGCACCACATCTGTAATGTTAAATATATCTTAAAATGTATATATCTGAACAATACAGATACGATGATGTGTAAAAAAATATATATTTATATTATTATTAATTTTATACATGTTTTTATATATGTTAGACAATTTTTAATATTTATTTATAGACATAGAACTAAGAAATAAGCATGTAAATATATAAATATAACACTAAAAACAAAGAAGGGTGGATTGAAACAAGCACTATATAAAAACAGTAGAAAAATATGTCATTCCTTGGAGTGATAATAAAATTAGAAATATAAATTGCTTTTATACCACCAGTAAAACTAACAGGTGTAGATTAACTTTCACAAGTGTATTTTAACATTTCGTAAAATATCTGCAGATTTAACACTTAAGTATTTAAAGATATTTATAATTCAGCAGAATCAAAATATTTGAAGTGTTTTAACATTTAAATCTATAAAAATATTATATATATATATATATATATATATATATGGTGTCTGTTAAATTTAATAAAAACCCTTCAAAATTTGCTGACGAGGAGACCTTGCTTATTAAAAAACTATATGTAATTATTGTACGTAACTTGATGTCTACCACAATAAAAAGCATTGTTTTCCGAAACGATTGTACAGATAATTGATTTTGTTGTTGTTCCTTCTTATGAAACGGATTTTTAATTTAATTATAATTTGATTTTTAAATTTTAAATTATCAATCACATTACTTAATATTGAATTAGCTCTAGGATATTTACCTATCGAGCTTATTATATATCTAAATTACAACGAGCACTTTCTCTTTCCTGTATTTTAATTAAACTAGTAATTTCACTGTAACATTGAAATACACTCAGCTCTTTAGACTATTGTTCTAATCTCCTTTAAATTATATATATATATATATATATACACACATATATATACACACAAACATATATATATACACATATATATGTGTGTGTGTGTGTGCGTGTGTGTGTGTGTGTGTGTACATAGGGTGTCTAAAAAGTAAGTGAAGGGTTTTGAATCATTATTTTTTTTTATGTATCTCTTTGCAATTTTTACACAATGTGCATAAAATATTGGAAATTTTTAATTTTAAAGATGCAAAATTAATACAATCTCTTGTCTTTTAAATGTTGCTCATTTTCAGTTTCATATATTTGTGCAATTTCCAAAACATTGCGATTTAACTCTCTTATATCATTATATATTTCCGATGTTTTCCTTCAATTCTCTGAAAGTTTGGATTTTCTTTAAGATATCCCCACGAGTAAAATCCGGGCTGTTTATGTCTGGGGAATCTGGTGGCCATGTTCTCGCCTAAGCATGGTCTGATTTTGTATGAACAATTTGCCAACGTGTGTACAGTGTTCAATGATATACTAGTTATAATTAATTTCTAAAATATTATCTGTAAAATATCTGAACTATTTTTTAAAATCATTAATTGAAAAATTAGAAATATTTTTAAACATTTAGTGTCTATTTGGACACCCTGTATGTATATATATATATATATATATATATATATATATATATATATATATATATATATATATATATACCTCCTGTGTGTGTGTATATATATATATATATATATATATATATATATATATGCATTCATATATATATATATACATATATACACACATACACAAATGCACACACATATATTAGTGTTGGGACGATGATTCGGAGTCGGTATTTGAGTTGGAAAACTTTATGCCTATTTACAAATGAAAAAATAAACGATTCTTTTGATTCTCTTTTTTTTTTTTGAAAAAAAAATCTTTCACTTTTGCGACTACGTATGAATTAATAAATACTAATTTATTTGAAAATACCAGTATGGGTACGAGAGGCGTGCAATGAGTAATGCCCCTGACCCACTTCCCATAGAAGTAGAGCAACTAACCTTGGCACAGTTATTAGTCTTTCTCTGCATATACACTACCCGGAGTTATGCATTTCTCCCATCGTCTGATGCACTTCTGGATACCGTTTTTGTAGAACACCCCAGGTTGGTCCTGCAACCATGACGTAACTTCATCTGGGAAAGACTTTCCTTTCAAAAACAACTTCATTGCTGGGAAGAGGTGAAAGTCAGAGGGTGCGAGGTCAGGAGAGTAGGGAGGATGGGTGAGGATTTCATAACATCACGCCCATGCTTCTGATCTGGCTACATGCGAGTTATGGACTGGAGCGTTGTCCTGCAGGAGTAGCGTACCTTTGCCGATCTTGCACCGCCTCTTGATTTTTCTCAAAAGTGAAGCATAATAGGCTCCTGTAATTGTGGTACCCTTTGCCAGGAAATCTGTCATCACTAGTTCGTCCTGGTCCGAAAAGACTGTGAGCATGATCTTGCCAGCGAAGGGCTGCTCCCTTGCCTTCTTTGGAGGTGGTGAATCCAAGTGCTTCCACTGCACTGCCTGGGATTTGGTTTCTGGATCATAGTGATGGACCAAGATTTCATCCTGTGTAATCAGTCTTTTTTAAAAACTTTGATTTATCTTCTTGGCACATCTCCAAATTCATCCTCGAGGTCTCAACGCGTTCTCGCTTCTGGAATGATGTGAGCAACCTACGAATCCATCTGGCAGACACCTTATGCAAATGGCCATGAATGATAGTTTCCATAGACCCTGCACTAATCTTGACATCGTGGGCTACTTGGCGAATAGTAAAGCGCCGATCTTCCAAAATGGCCGCCTCAAATTGACCGACAGATGCCTCATCAATGGCAGAAGGGGGGCGACCAAGTCTCGGAGCTGTTTCCACAGACTTCCAGTCATGTTTGAATTCACGATGCCAGCGTTTTACAAGGTCATATGATGGAGTATTATCAACATAAGTTTCTTTCATTTCATCAAAAGTCTCCTGTGGTGTGCGTCCTTTCAAATACAAAAACCGAATAACTGTCCGACATTCAACAGGCTCCATTTGACACCTGACTCAGTTCAAACATCTGTAAAACAGAAACAACAATTAGTTCAGAGCTGTAATTTGCACATAACCCGTAGAGATATAAATCATAGCACATGCAAAATTTCAGCTAGATCAGACAACTGGAAGTGGGTAAGGAGCATTACTTATTGCACGCCCCTTGTACATCCTAAAGAGCATCCCAGGAAATCTATTTAAACGTTTGCGAAAATATAAGCACATTTAACGCGTGTATTTACGGTACTAGTGAAAAATAACTACTCTAGTTTTATATTTAGAGATTATATATATATATATATATATGTATATATATGTATATATACATATATATATATATATACATTATTGGTAGTATTATGCAGTTTAAAAAAAGCAAAAACAAAAACAAAAAAACAGAAGGTGTCTACCAAAGAGTGCTCAATGTTCAGACAGAGCGATATGAATATGTTGAATATGAAAACTAGTGGCTACACATATGCTAATATGTTTCAGTGACCACCCTGCTAGGGAAAATCACATCATCAGGCCAAGAATATCCACGAAAGTATCAGTCAAAAACATTACCTTTTTATATTAAAACCAATCTATAGGATTATATCATTGTCAAGGGTAAAGAGGGTAACCAGATAAAATAATTAATCACAATATAGAAATTGATGTGGGATCTCCCAATATAATTTTATAGTTATGCCCTTTTAGTGTGAATATATATATATATATATATATATATATATATATATATATATATATATATATATATATATATATGGGGGGCATTCATATATATAAATAGGAATTGGGAATTTAGCACAGAATCAGTAATTGTATCGGAATCGAAAACATATTGAAATCCTTTCATCACTAATATATTTATATAAATAAGCGAGTGAAAGTAATATAAGGTTTAGACTAAAGTTCTTGCAGAATTTTTGATTTTGATTTCAAACGATGTATTTTTAAATAACTTTTTTCTTGTAATACCTTTTTTAATATATCAGTTTAAAACACGTTTTGCTCAATCTGATCGCTTGAATTACAATCGTTTTAAAACAATTGCCCTCTTTTCGGAACGTTGAAGAAAGAATGGAAAAAACGCAAATTCGCACAATTTTCTAATGTTTATTTAAGCTACACCTAAAAGCTGCTGAAACGAGATGTTTGACCCAAAAACCATTATTGAACGCATAGCACAATAGTAGTTTAAGAAATTTTGATGCGGCGACGAGAAGCTTGAAGACGATGAGTGTAGTTGACACCGATTAATTAATGATTAACTGTTCTTGCTTCTGAATTAGACGTAATGTATACGACGATTTCCAACCGCTTAAGAGAGATTGGAAAGACAATATAACTCTATAAATAGGCGCCTCAACAATTTACGCAACAAGAACGATCCGTTTCTCAACGTGGTTGTAACATGCGATGAAAAGGTGGTTCTCTACGACAACCGGAAATGCTTAGATCAATGGTTAGATATTGCCGAAGTTCCACGATACTTCCCGAAGCCAGAGTTGCACCAAAAGAATGTAATGCTGACTGTTTGATGGTCTCCAACCGGTTTCGTAAATTACAGTTTTTTGGGTTTTTTTTTTAATGTGGGCGAAACTTTACGACGGGAAGAACAACACGTGGATAACATTTATCAGAGACTTCGAAAATATCACCCAACATTAGTTAACAGAACAGGTCCAATTGTCCTTCACAATAATGCCCGACAGCACCTGCAGAAGTTCAGCAAATTAGACTACGAAACCCTGCCTCATCTGCCATGCTCTACAGGCCACTCACTCACTGACTACCACTTTTCAAGTATCCCAGCAACATTCTGCGTGAGACATACTGAAAAAAGCAAACCAATATGAAAAACGCCTTCAACGATCTCATCACCAACAGAAAATAAGTGGATAAACATTTATAACGGATGAATAGGTCCCAACAAATAGTTTTCAAATGAAGACATTCTAATATATATATATATATATATATATATATATATATATATATATATATATATATATATATATATATATATATATATATATATAAATGTGTGTGTGTGGGTGCGTGTGTTTTACATGGAGATCTCCACATATCAAGGTCCGGAAGCAACTCGGGGATAAATGTTATTGCGTGTACAGTAATCAATGGGATAGTATCGTAGTAATAGTTTGTATTGGAGATTTGATAAAGTGTCTTCCTTAAGGGGGCGGTTCATCAGGAATTTGTTTATGCTGGACTTGAAGACATCCAAGTTGTAATTAGGTGGGGAACAGGCAAACGGAAGAGAGTTGCACAGTCGTGCACTTCTAAGAAAGTAGCTTTGATCATGGAACTGCGCTTTGATTTAGGCACAAATAAAAAGTGGGGAAAATTAATGATGGTGGTTTCAGGTAGACGGGTGTTTATCGCGAAAGACTGGCGAGGGGGACCAGAGATTGGAGCTCAGATGATATATATACAGGGTGACCTAGAAAAACGGGTCCCACCTCTAATTAGGCCCCGTTTCTTAGTGTTTTGTCTGAATGAAATGAAACTTTGATCATAACTAGTTTATTATATTCAAAACATCACATCAAAACAGTAGGGTCTTTGGCCTTTTTTTCTCCATTCTACAGCATATGTTCTAGATGGCCTCCATTTAGCTTCTTTTTTTTTGGGGGGGGTCACCCTGTATATATATATATATATATATATATATATATATATATATATATATATATATATATATATATAACTTTTAATAAACAGAAAAAAAAACTGTTTTTGGAGCAAGTTAGGATGTAAATCTATATATATATAAAAGCGAAAATGTATGTATGTATGTATGTGTGTATTTATGTGTGTATGTATGTGTGTTTGCTTTTTCTGTATGTCAACAAAAGGCTTTTTTCAGAGAAGCGGTCGCTCGTTTCACAACTTTTTAAAACTTTTTATATCACATATAAATCGTAATATCTCACAGTTAACAACGTAGCTCGCCTGTTGCTCGATTTCGGGAAGATAAATATTCAATATTTGTCGCTCGCTGCATGTGGGTTAGTCTTTTTCCTATAACATCTTGGAGGAGGGGGAAAAGCGTTCAGCAGTAAATTAATACTATCCCACAGTCAAACTTGACCTCATTAACTCATTAAAAGGGCATCTGCTAAACCCAAGTAATTAAATAAATTCAAACGTGTTTCCGTTGGCATCTCGCGGTGGGGCTTTTTTTTTATTTCACACTTGCATTTACAACTTTGCCTCAACGGTTCGGGTTCGATCCTCATACTTACATTTTTAACCCCCCCCCTACACACACCTCCAAACACCCGGGCAACGCTGGGTACCCCTCGCTAGTATTTCATTAAAAGAAGAACAAACTCATTCAAATTCTCTTTCTATTTTGTTTAAATCGAAACATTTAATGTTAATCAGATCCATCAGCAGAGCACAAAAGATCTTTTGACGTTTTTCCTGGGTTTTTTTGCTTCTGTTTTTTTTTTTTTTTTTTTGCATACAATATCCCGTTCATTGCGTTAAAATTGCGCTATTGTTGTTAAGCGCATAAGATGTTCAAGAACAGGACTGTGTGAGAGCTTTATAATATTGTTTAACGCGTATTCGTTTGAAAGGTATAAAAATTGGTATTAAAGCTCAATATGTTTGAGTAAATTAAAAAATAATTACAACAAATGTATTTTTATCGACAAGAAACACAATATTTACAGTTTTGGGTTTTTTTTTAAATCTATGGGTTTTCAATAAATGACTCATTACATCGGAGGAAAGGTATTTAGCAAATTAATGTTTATAGCCAGCCATAAATTTCGCTATTCCCAACGAGATTGATACTTTACTGTGTACAGCATAATAACGTTGACATACTTGTTCCTGCTGGATCACCGAAATTAAAAAACGTTAAACTTCGACTCTACTAAATGGGTCCACGTGCTGTATGTGCTCTCGGCTAATCTTGGCATTTCTTCCGGTCGTCCTTGACTTCTCCTTGCCATTGAACTCATCCAGTGCCGATTCAGGAGAGAGGTGGTTCGACATTGCAAAACACTTGCCTCATAATTACACGCTCAGCTGCTCCTACAGGGGGGGGTATCTTTTGTCTTTAATTTGCACTATTGCTCTATCTCGTATATCGAGCTTTTTTATCTGATTAGGATTGTCTTTTAAATATTGATACTAATCTTTATATTGACTAATATTATTTATTTCATAGCATTATACAAGGTGTGACCTGAAAGTATTTCAGGAGTTCTGTTTATCTCTCTCTCTCTCTCTATATATATATATATATATATATATATATATATATATATATATATATATATATAAATCAAATGACTTTGTAACGAGTGATGTAAATCACTTTCCGATTTACGACATCCGGTTGCGCATGCGCGCATAAACATTAACTCATACCAACGTAAACAAATGAACACAAATCGCTTATTTTGCAAATTTTGACCTGCGCACTGAAATATTGATGTTATTATTTCGAAATTATTATTTAATATGGGAAGGGTAAGGAGGTTTTGCAACTATTCTGTATTACAAGTATACTGTCTCAATTTTCCCACAAATAAATCAACTTTGACCCGTTGACATCGTATTGTTTTACTGTGTACGTTTTCAGCGTTCCAACTGTTTTTTTTTTCGCGTTTAAATTATCTAAATAATTGTTAATACTTTCTGCACTTTTTTTACATCGTTGATTTTCGTATTACGTTTTAGTTATTTTAACGCAATTTTCTTACAAATAAATCTACTTTAACTGTTGACAAACATAAAAGAATTGTACAACGTATTGTTTTAATGCGTACGTTTTCAGCGTCCCAATTGTTTTTTTTTCGCGTTTAAATTAAACAATAAACCAACATTTGAATAGTGCAGAGTTACCTATATATATGGCAATTCACTTATAATTCAATGGATGTAAATTTTTTTTCTTCAAAAATAAACAATTATAAACAGAACGACTCATAGAAATCTATATATATTCTTTTTTTTATTTTTAATATACTTTCATAAAAAAATCCTGTTATGTCACAAAACTATTTCCTTTACGTCACAAGTGTCACGCTAAAACATTAATTCCATAGCTAATATAACATACTGACCCAACGGTCACGGGTAGTCTAGTATATATATATATATATATATATATATATATATATATATATATATATATATATATATATATATATATATATATACAAATTTAGTGGTTTAATTTTAAATTCTGAAAAAACAACATATAGAAGCATATATTCATTGTTAAAAATCCATGGATTAATGAAATTAATATAACCCCCTCTATATATTCTTTTGTCAAGCAATAAATTCTTAAATCGAATATATGCCTCTATATGTTTTTTTTTTCAGAATTTTTAAATTAAACCACTAAATTTATATATTGCTCTATTCTTAAATATTGAGCTTTTCCTTTTTGGCTACGATCTCCTTGAAAATATTACTTCAAGTAATGTCTATCAGGATTTTCATCTGAATTCTATCAGTGTCTTATCTCCATTATATATATATATATATATATATATATATATATATATATATATATATATATATATATCTTGTGAGAGTGCTATTTTTCTAAAGTAAGGTAACCAGTGAAATATATCGAGGTATATACAAGAGTGCTCAATACGGGTATAGAGCAAGTTACACTTTCAATTTGTTTTTACATACGGAGTAATGTGTTGCTAAACAGTCATGAGCATGTTTCTGTCTTCTAGTATATAGTAACTAGAAAATACTAGAAGACCGAAACATGCTCATGGCTGTGTAGCAACACATTACTGCTTTTGTAAAGACAAATTGAAAGTGCATATATATATATATATATATATATATATATATATATATATATATATATATATATCTTTAGTAACCATTTCAAAACAATATGTTTTTTATTAAAAAATCATAACATTTTAGTCATATATTAATAAAATATGTTTTGCATATTTATAGGTGGAAATTAACCAACCAAACTATCAGAGACAGACATGATTTTCTAAAATAATAAATTATTTATTTATTTATTTATTTATTTTTGCCTTGGAATAAAAAGGATATTGTGAAAGAAAATGTTTATAAAAGAAAATAGAAATATTTTAATGTTAAGAAAATTATAGAATAAAAATCAAACGTTTTGTCATTGTAGAGTACATAGAAACTCTTCTTAAAAAACCGGAACTGACGTCATTTTATGGCGCCGTATTTGATTTATTATATTTCAGCCATAGTTCTGAAGTTTTCGCATTTAGCTTACAAAATTCAAAACAAGACGTTATTCACAAGCTCTATTTTCACCTGGCAGGAAATTTCTTTTAATTTTTACCCATGGTCGAGTGAAAACACTTAAATATACGTGTGGCATTAAATCTCAGGGCCACGGTTGATAACATACTCTACAGCATGACCGACTTGTGATTTGGCCATAAGCGTAGGGATACAAGGGAATGCATTCTCAGAATTCCCTTTCTAGATCGACCTCTTTCTCTTCGGACTGTCATGAGGTGATCACGCATATTTCTGTCTCTCCGTAAATGGGGGGCGCACCCTCTCCCTCAACACTAGTCAGGGCAATTAGTTAGTTTTGAAGAGCCTATTGCCTAGGTTTAATTGTAAAAATTAATTATAATTTGTATATTGTATTGTAATATATTTTTGTAACATAAATAGTTAAGATTATACAATATATATTACAATTGTGTCGCGTGTTGCTTTTTTTTGTGTCTGCCATAAATGCCTTCATTAAAGAATGAGGCGGCCCTGAGGAAAAGGAAGACTCCAACCCGAATGTCACCAAAGGTCAAGAGGTTTCCTGGGAGAAGAAGGGGCCGTACAGCCACATCCAATGACTGACCCATCGTCACATCATCATGGAACCGTGTCTAAGACGATTAGTGTATCAGGTGAAGCCAGTCACATCCCAGTGACCGGCTGATCGTGTTATAGACGATACAACCCGGACCTTTGACAATTAGAGACTGCACGAAACACCATTGAAATTAAGAAAAAATATTGTCTAAACCTTCCTGATTGAGGTTTTGATATGAGACGAATATTAGAATTTTTAAATAAATAAATATTTATTCAAAAACTGAACTGAAGGAAAGAACCTGTATCTTCGACAACTAGATACTGAGAAATCACCATCGTGGCGAGTAAGAAAAAAAGTATTGTCTAAACCTTCCTGATGAAGGTTTTGGTATAAGCCGAAAATCGGAAGTTTTAAATAAATATTTATTTAAAGAAAAAGAAAATACTGCACGACACTGCTAGTTTAACCGACGGGCTTTTGGATGTCATTTCTTTAGAGTGGATTTCTATTAAGTGTGTATATATATATATATATATATATATATATATATATATATATATATATATATATATGAACAAATGATTAATAAAACATGTTAAAAGACATCTTGAAAAAGAGTTAAAAACATATTTAATTTTAAAAAAGGAAGCACAAGATAAGTGGATAGTCCTTAATCCGCGGGGAGTTTGATTACCTTGGTAAACTTATTGTAACTTTTATTTTTTTATTATATATATATATATATATATATATATATATATATATATATATATATATATATATATATATATATCTTCATTTAATCACATAAATTACGAAAATATAGTTTTATGCGTAAATTTTCAATATTTACTTCAACAGTGCTCAATGCCTAGATAGATCTAGGTAGTAAGTTATAAAAAGATATATGCAATAGCCTGACGAATTATCACGAGAATGAAACGCGGAATATTCTGTGTAGCTTAATTGCCATATATATATATATTATGTAACCTACCATATATATATATATATATATATATATATATATATATATATATATATATATATCCGTGTGCGCGCACGCGCGTTCGTGTATGTGATGTATTATTTTATACATTTTATTTAATGAAAGAAAAGAAAGAGGATTATTTCACACAACTTATGCCATTAACTATGTTTGTTTTTATATATCACTTGTTTTTTTTCATAAAAAAACATGATTAATGAGGGAATCGTCTTAACCACGTACATTCCCGCGGTTTTATTCTCGTCGTCCTACGATCATCATGTTTAAAGTGGCGACCTTTTACTCAATTTTGTATTCATTTATTTTATTAAAACCAGTTTATTCTTTTACTCGGTCGTTATTATGAAGAACCGCATAACGGTTGGCTTTTGTTTCATTTATGTGTTCACATTTTACATAGCAATTTAAATAAACGCTTTGAATCTCTAAGGAATCTTCCTCTGGTCATCTGTCAAATATCCTAATACCTAATTTTAAACAGCGTTTTTTTTTTTCTTATACTCAAACATATTCATTTAAATGACAACTGGATGCTTTCATCTATGTATACATACCGATGCTTGAAATTTTTTAAATACATGATCTGTATTGTTAAACGTATATTTTGTTACCGTTGTCGATGTTTCACCCCAAACAAAGCACAGGTCGACTTCTTTTTCTTTTTTTTACACAGTGATCACCACTTATCAAGGCCCGGAAGCCACTCAGGGATAAGGGTTATTGCAAGTACATTACGTTAGTGTGGAGATTTGACAAAGTGTTTACTCAAGGGGGCAGTTCATTAGGAATTTGTTAACATTGGACTTGAAGACATCCAAGTTGTAGTCCGGTGGGAAGCAGGCAGACGGAACAGAGTTCCGGGTTGGAATCTTCCTTTTCCTCAGGGCCGCCTCATTCTTTATTGACTTAGACCTGAGGGTTTACTATTTGGGACCAGATTTCCAGGGATACTATTTATGGACTTGGGCAGCGAGATGACTGTTTAAATTACACTAAAATTTCTTCATCTCGGCATAGTCACGAAAGCAGGCCGCCAGGAGGGAATTCCTAAGAGCAACCGTTCGAAGAAAAAGAGCTATCATATACATATTATATACATACATTATATTAACGTTATTATTTCGAAATTATTATTTAATATGGAAAGGGTGAGGATGCTTTGTAACTATTCTGTATTACAACTATACTCTCGCAATTTTCTTACAAATAAATCAACTTTGACCCGTTGACAACGTATTGTTTTACTGTGTACGTTTTCAGCGTCCCAATTGTTGTGTTTTTTTGCGTTTAAATTATCTAAATAATTGTTAATACTTTCTGCATTTTTTTACATCATCATTTAGTATTACGTTTAAGTTATTTTAACGCAATTTTCTTACAAATAAATCTACTTTAATCGTTGACAAACATAAGAGAATTTTACAACGTATTGTTTTAATGTGTACGTTTTCAGCGTCCCAATTGTTTTTATTTTTTTCGCGGGTAAATTATACGAGATACCAACATTTGATTACTGCAGATTTACCTATAAGTATGGCAAACCACTTATAATTCAATAGCTGTAAGTTTTTTTTTTATTTTTCAAAAATAAACAATTATAAACAGAACGACTCATAGAAATCTATATTCTTTTTCATTTTTATATACTTTCATAGAAAGATTTCTGTTATGTCACAAAAACTATTTTCTTTACGTCATATATATATATATATATATTCGGAGCGAAGCTGAACAGTTTCTTCGTCTTCTTTGCAACCTGCATCCATCTTTACAATTTACTATGGAGGTTGAAGACTGTAGCTCTCTTCCATTCCTCGACGTTCGTGTTTCTAAAGTTGGTACTACGTTTGAGACCTCTGTTTATAGAAAACCTACATTTACAGGGCTCTATCTTAATTGGTTTTCTTTTGCCCCTCAGTCTAGAAAAATAAACCTCATTAGCGCTCTTACGCATCGTTCACTTATGATTTGTTCACCAAACCGTCTTCATACGGAACTTGGTGAAATCACAAATATTTTTCTTAATAATGGGTATCCCATTAATATAATAAAATCTACTATTGAACGTAAAATTACTACATTTAATAGTGGTAAACATATTGGTCCATCACGTTGTCCCATTTATCTAAAATTACCATGGTTGGGTCCTGATGGCCTTCATATTGTTAAAAGGATTTCTTCTGCTACTCAACGTTGTTTTCCAGCTACTATGCTTAGAGTAGTTTACACAACTCGAACCTTTTTCTCTTCTTTTCGTAAAGATGTTTTGCCAACCATTCAAAAGAACTCTGTTGTTTATAAATTCGTTTGTCAGTGTGGAGCTGACTACGTTGGCAAAACATCCCAAAGATTAGAAATGAGAATATCCCAACATATCCCTCGGGATATTCGACTACACCAGGTTTCGAGAACATCCGGGCACTCCCAAGCTCATGAGTCCGCCATTGGCAATCACCTGTTGAGTATAAATAGGTGTGCCGATCAATATTCCGATGGGTGGTTTTCTGTTTTATACAGTGCTAGGTCGAACTATCATCTCAATATCATTGAGGCGTTAGTTATTAACAACTCTCGACCTAGCCTGTGTAGACAAAAGATTCTGAAACATCAGTTGGAGATATTCATTGATTTAAAACCACCTGAACAGTGAGAATTTTTTTTTTTTTTCACTGTTCTTCCAACTGAAACCAAAATTCCCCTCTTCCCTCATTCGTTTTCTTAGTTTTTAATTTATCATTCTGACGTTTCCTCTTAGAGGGTCAGACGATAAGGCCTTAAGGAAATTTTAATTTCACCTGCCCATTTCTTGTTTTTTGGTATTTAAATTAAATTATGTTTCCTCTGAAATTTCTCCTTCCATTTTGCTGTATCAAAAATTTACTTACATATATATATATATATATATATATATATATATATATATATATATATATATATATATATTATGCGAGAGTGCTATTTTTCAAAGATAAGGTAACCAGTGAAATATAACGAGGTACATACAAGAGTGCTCAATACCGGGATAGAGCAAGTTACAATTTCAATTTGTTTTTACATAGAAGGCTTTATGGCATCAAGGGATCTCAATAGTGTAAAAGTGGGACTTTGCTGCTCGTCGGGTTTGTGGAGGGTATTGTTCTCGGGGGGATACTAGTACTCGAAGTTCGTCAGAACACATGCCATTGAAATATTTGTAATACAGGAACAAAGAAGCAACGATTCGGCGATGGGGCCGAGTTTGAAGATTAGGTGATAATTTAGGGTGTATCAGTTTGGTGAAGCTTTTTTGAATTGCCCATCAAGTATAACAATTTTCTTTATTTTAAGTGTAGTAGAAATGTGTTTATTAAGTTGTCTACTTAGCACGTGCATATATGAATTGCTATAATATTTTGTCATTATGTCCTGCTGTAATATTTCCGGTAATTTGAAATAAAATAAATAATCTAAGAGATGATCAAGAGCTCTTGAGCATCTTTTACGTCAACTTTCAAGGGAAGAGAACAGACCAAGGTAGTTTGTTTGTCTAGAGCATTTTTGTAAATGTAAAACATGTTTTGAATCGTCAAAATGTATCTATACACAAACGCGCGTGCTCACACACATACGTACATGCATACATAAATACATACATACATATAATTTTACAATAATAATTTTATTAAAATAGTAATTTTATTAAAATGATAAAAGTGTTTCTGTGTGTGGGTGTGTTTGTGTGTGTATAGACCACTAAAAAAGTTAATAGTGAAAATTAGTACTGGAACTATAATTTCAGTCCAAGATTGTATTTGGTTACATAAAATAATATATATATATATATATATATATATATATATATATATATATATATATATATATATATATATATATATAACAATAGAAAATACGAGCATGAAAAGTAATATGGTTAAGCTTAAACGTGGAAAAGTAAAGAACTTTTTGTTAAAGCTGGAAAAGAAAAAAAAAGATATACTTGTAATATTATAATAGATTAATAACTTAAAATATTGCAGCATGACGAATTGCTTATATAATGTCATAAATTGAAGTTAACGAAATTCTGAATGCTGCCATATTTTAAGTTATAAAATTATTATATATCTTACTAAAATGTCTTGTCTCTTTCCCGGTTTTAGCAACTAGTCCCTTACATTTCCACGTTTAAGCATAATCATATTATTTTTCATGCTCGCATTTTTCTATTGTAATCCATTTTTCTCCAGGTTTCTAGTAAATTCACTTGTTCTTTGTTTAATTTCAGTCATTTTTTTTGCTCCCGTACACGCATATTAAATAACAAAGCACGGCACTCGTCTGCTTTCAATAAAATCCTCCAAATTATCTCCCTTTCATTCTTTCATGCTATGTGTTTCACTGGTTACTTCGCTTTTCGAATTAGTAGCAGCAGTAGTCGCTGAACTGCTATAAAAAACAGTCATAAAAAAAAACATTGCTCTCGTCCTTGCATGTTTTTTACGATTTTGAACACCAGAAGATGCATTATAACGTTTTGTATTACTGAACAAAAATTAATTTTTTTTCACAACACAGCGGAAAAGGTGATCTATAAGCTGTAATAATTGTTTAAAATGCGGTCGAAAAATGAGTGAACGGTGAAGCTTTAAAACAGTTTTAATGACTAAAACTGCCACTTAACCATATATTCAAACACGACCGTCTTTGATTTATATATATATATATATATATATATATATATATATATATATATATATATATATATATATATATATATATAAAAATAAATATATAAAGGCGTTTCCTTGACATTTTTAGTAGTGTATACTTACTCGCCTTAACTTTTGATCATATTCAGGACACTACCGATGCCTTTGATCTAATAGTTTGCACGTGAAATGTTTGAATGTAAAATTCTATTTAATCTGCTTTAGATTCTAAAAAGCTTTTGGCCTTCTCCCTTTAGTCATTTCGTTGAACCACATCATGCCGTTCAAATAATTGTTGACGAATCACCGGTTTCCAATAGTTTTAATACAAGCGAGCGTGTTTAAACCTTATATTTATCACCCGTCAAGGCGTTCTCCTTCCTTTTGAAGTTAAAGAAAACTGTTTTGTTTATTTTTTCATTTGCTTATTTATCTATTTAGTTCATACTGAATCACGTAGCTAACGTGAATTGCACGGAAATAATCCTACAGACTGAAAAATCTCAAACTAATAAAACTGTAGTTTTGATGGGGTCGTTAAAGTCAATTCAGGAAGAAACAAACCCGTATGAATTTAAGAAACGGTATTATACAGATTTGTTTTTTCAATGAACATTGAGACCAACGGATCCACAAATGTAGTTCGACTATCATAATAGTGTTTCTCTCTTTGATAGATACTGGCAGGGCAACTCCAAAAGGTATTGCTAGTCAACGATTCTTACGATCGTTGTAATATTTGGAAAAATAGAATATCATAACAAAATAAATATTTACAGAGAATATTATTTATGCTAGTATGTTTAATAGAAAAGAATGCTGAATATAAACAATAAGTTAAAATAGGTTGACCTCTAGACGTAGGCTATATATAGAAAAGCGAAAATGTATGTATGTATGTATGTTTGTGTGTCTGCTAAAAACTTTTGACCGACGGAACAAAAATTCATAAACTTGGTATCATATTAAAGCCCCCCCCCCCCGGACGACAAATGTCGAAAAATTAGACCAAAAAGACCATCAGAAGTGTGTCAACTGATCAATTTTCTGCAGGGGGGGGGGGCAAAAGTGACATTTTAATGTTAAATATTACATATTTTTAAATCGATTTATAACTGCCCCCACAAATACGGGCGCCAACTCTTCTACATAAAGTATACACGGGGCCTTTTATTTTGGGTTAACTTGTATTTAAAACCCGCTGAGTCATATCACGTGATCTTGACGTCAGCAAGCTCTAATGGCAGTCTTAATTTACAATTTAAAATGTTGTTATCGGTAAAAAAAATATTAAAGCTAAACTATGAACTTCTACGCCATGGCAACGTTACCAAAGTTATTACCACATTCAAAATAGGTAGATACGATAGTTAAACGAAAAATAACAAGCCAAACATGTGAAGTAAAAAAAATACGCTTACAAAAATATTAACGATCGAAGTTAAAAAAAAAACAGCAAGACGCCATTTCCCAGTCTTTAGAGTAAGGAAGACGAAGTGAGAGAGAGAGAGAGAGAGAGAGAGAGTGACATACACAAACGCAAACAGAGAGAGAGAGAGAGAGAGAGAGAGAGAGAGAGACAGATAGAGAGAGATGTCTAGACAGGAAACGAAATACGTAATTTAATAAAAAATAAAATACCTCTACGTCATCTCGTAACGTTCCCGCCATGGCCTCATTTAATGGCTATCTGTCAATCAAACCTTTTTCACTCGCTTTATAACCCTTATTTTAACGCTATAATCAATTCCTCTTACTCTTAGTCTAGACAGTTAAGTGGTTGGAGTTAGTTTCACCTCCGCGTTCCGGGTTCAATTCAGCCTCACGACCAAAAATAATTTTTTTTCTTTTACATCTATAGACACGTGGGCAACGTTTCTTTATTTTTTTTACTTCGCTTATTCTTTAGTTTACTCCCCCCCCTATACACATAGCAGTTTGTTTTTTTTTCACTGTATTTTTGTTTGTTTTTTATTTGGTTTTTCCGATTTTTTTAACATCGTTTCAGGGTTATTACTTATCCCCCCCATACACACACCTAAAAACACCCGGGTAACGCCTGGTACCCCCCCCCGCTAGTCTTATGTACAGGACATTTTAAAGTGAGGTGGACTTTGGGTAGTTTTGTGAAAAAGGCACGATGATTTGATCAGTTAAAAATCGGGAGTGTGAGAGCGGATCGAGTCAGACAGTAATGGTTCCGAGTAGAAAAGAAGATCAGAATGCGTTAGTTTAGGACCAGCAGCGACAATTTTCTAATAGGGAAACATCAGTAATAAAAGTTGCTGAAAATACGATTTTGTTGATTCAATTGGATGAATCTTCTTTGTAGCTGTTCCTGAGGATGCGTAAAACAAGATCACAGACGGACCAGGTATATTTTTCCGATTGACTCAATGTTACAACCACAGAGAACTGATATGTGTCCCTTTTCTTACATGTCTGTTAAAATGTGTATGTTATCGTAATTTTTAAACCACTAAACAATGCACAATATACATTCCTCCATGTAATCTACAACATAAGAGAACTGTTATTTGTCCCTTTTTGTTACGTATCCGTTGTTAAAATGTATGTTGATGTAAGTTTTATACCACTAGACGATATATAAGCTAGACGTTAATACATAATATACTGTGGCACTATATGTTAGTCCCCTGGTTGTGGTGGTTGTTAATCTCCCCCAGCGAAGAAATACGCAATCAGATCCTATTCTTTTTCTCGATCCTTTTTTCATCCGGAAGGTAATACAGGAGTAAGACGTATATGTCTATCTCTCCGTAAATGAGAGGAGGGAGGCACCCCCTTCCTCTGCACTAGTTAAGGTTAATTAGTTTTAATTGTGAAAGTTAAGTATTACTTGTAAATTGTTTTTATAAAAATATTGTAATATTTTCTTGCAAAAAAAATAAATAGTTAATTATATTTCTCATATATTACCATTGTGTCGTGCGTCGTTTTTTTTTTTTGTGTGTGTGTGTGTCTGCCTTAAATGTCTATATTATAAAACGAAGCGGACCTGGAGAGGAATATTCTAACCATGTCAAACCCTCAAGGAAGAAGACGTCATTCTGGGAATAGAATGAGCCAGCTACATCCAACATCTCAGGTATCTTTTTCTCTTAACCTAGACAGAAAGACGTCTAATCGACAGATATTCATACACAAAACATATAATGTAACATGTGGATCTGTCACAGGCCAGTGACTGGACTGTTGGTGTACAATACAACCATCAGTGTTATACAGAACGCATATTACATATTTGTTCTGGCGCCGTTATACTCCCCCAGATATATAACATCTTTGGCAAGGAGAAAATTGTACGATAGTGAGATTAATGAACAGAAATATTGGTCGCTTGGTGAGTTCATTACAGCTTATCGGAATACTTACAATGAATCTTGCTCCAAACATAACTCAATCCAAAAATTGAGGAATATTAATAGTAACCCAGTACTACCTGCCTCATGATCGGGTCACCGGCGACTAAACTGGTTCCCCCACCAGACTTGTTTGGTGAGGAGGGCAGCTAGTCTCCCTGAAAGATTAAAAACAAGACCTTTGAACGGGCGAACAACCCCCTTTTCGGGGTATATTTCTATGTATATATATATATATGTATTGGGGTGGAAAGGGCTCCGTAAGCCCTGCTGAAGGCAACCTTTCTAGGAGAAGCACATCTCTGATGTAGAAAACCATAAAGCGGAAGACCAGTGCCAACATTAAGCTGGTCTGCAGTTTAACTTGTTGCTGGCTATCTTGCTCTTGCTTGTATCTGGATCTCAACATTTTGAACAGAGGGAGAGAGAGAGAGAGAGAGAGATTAAGCTGTCGTACAAAGCTAAGACTCTGTAACATCATCGTTGTATAGATACTCTCTCAGGCATTTGGGCGCATAGATTTTAAGTGTTCGAGGGAGTGGCACTCGTCTGCCAAGACGTTGCAATCATCATATATATATATATATATATATATATATATATATATATATATATATATAATCTAGTTGACCAGTACCAGATGGGCTAGCATTTGGGAAGGTTAAGCGCTGTATGTACGTCGCCAAGTCATAGAAATTCCCAGGTTGGTATCTGGAGGCACATTTAATTCACTAGGGGAGATGCACCCTCAGTCTTTGGTAAAACATGCATTTAGTAGAAGGCAACTCTGATATAAAAACCTACTGTCTAGGGCATCCACTATCCTGTGGCAGTTATCTGCACCGACGGATATTAACAGTAATACCAAACACAGTGCATGGTGCTACACATAGCCTTCACCACTGTAAAGAAATATTTTGTTTTAATTTCCTAGCAACTTAGTTGTTGTGTCGGAACAGCATACGTTAAATCGACGCAAGTGTCAATTACACTATATATATATATATATATATATATATATATATATATATATATATATATATATATATTTGTATAATATATACAGGAATTTACATCGGTAGTCGGTACCGACGGTTTCAAGCCCGGTAGTTGAGGACTGCTCTTAATGTCCGCCTCAGGCTCTCTTCAGCTGATTCTTATCTGTCTGAGGCGGACATTAAGAGCAGTCCTCAACTACCGGGTTTGAAACCGTCGGTACCGACTACCGATGTAAATTCCTGTATATATTATACAAAAAATATATTGCTCTTATTTCGAGAAAGGTTTTTTTCCCTAATAATAGAGCACTGTATGGGATTTCTTTTTCTACAAAAAAGTACAAGTATATATATATATATATATATATATATATATATATATATATATATATAGTAAAACCGGTAATTAGTAAAAGCCTGTAGAGAGTGCTCAATACTATTGCAGAGCAAATATGGGTTCTATTTTTTTATATTTTTATTACCGTTATATATGTTAGGTTACATATGTTTCGGATGTTGGACCATGTTTACGATCCAACAGCCTCGTTAGACCTTACAGAAAAACATTCATTTCTTAAGAGAAATTTGATAAACTAAGAACTAAATAAAAATTATGATACTGCAGTAAAATTTCTCATATACAACATTTGAAAAAATATCTGCAAAATCTCCGTGTGCCATTCATAAATGGAAAGTTAAGTGTAATAAATTAGATAATCTACAACGCCAGGCGATCACAGCTATAAACGAAACGCGGTGACGACGAAGGAAAACGCGATGAAGGAACTAAATGATCATATATAAAACGGTTTAAACATAATGCAGGGAAAAACCTTAGGCGCCTCTTTCTCCAACAAACTCATCAGATGTTAATCATTGGTACAAAACAGAAATACGAATCAAATTATCACGAAAGAGCAAATACTCAGTGACATAGGCGAAAAGAAAATGATTAGGAATTCCTGTAAAATGATATATATTTAATTATATAAAATGTATGGACAGTGGGTATGATAACGTTTAAAATATATCCCCGAGCAAATCCAAAGAATTTAATAATTCCTTCTGTCGACATAGAGAGGGCCTACGTGAAATAATAGAGACTGACTCTAAAATATTTAAATTATTTTTTTATTACATTTTCACCCAAAACAAGGCACATTGCCACTTTGATTTAGGGGCCTAAAATTAGGGACAAAGGCTACAGGGGTACTAGGTGGAGAGTTGGGCAGCAAGATGTCGGGTCACGTTACACTTGAACTTCTGCATGTCAGTATAGTTGGGGAAGCAAGAAACTGGAAATTATTTCCAAAGTCCAGCGGTTCTGGGGAAGAAACTACCGGCGTAGAAGGTTCTCTTACATCTAGTGATCTCTACTGTAAAGGGGTGGGATTTTAATGCTTGCCGAGGGTATTTACGTCGAGGGGTTACAAGTGCTTGCAATTCGTCGGAACATTCAACGTTAAAGTACTTGTAGAACAGGCAGAGAGACGCTGCATTACGTCGGTGGGACAGAGGCTGAAGCTTGGATGACAGTTCAGGACCTATTAGGTAGGCGGCACTCTTTGAACCTTATCTAGGAGTTAAAGACTAGTAGCAGATGCATCGGCCCAAATATGACAACAATACTGCATACATGGGAGAATGGTGGTCTCATAGAGGTACAGGATACTTTCGGGCGTAAGTACCTTTCGTGCACGGTAGAGAGAACCTTCCTTTTTCGCAGCGGTCTTGGCAATGCTCTCAACGTAATTGTTCCAACTCATGTTTCCTGTGAACGTTAGACCGAGGAGTTTACATAATGTGCTTTCAGATAAAGAGCCCTGGGCCATTGCTATTGGTGGTAGAGAAGGGTTCTTGTAGTTATTGAAGGAAACAAGTTTAGTCTTGGCGGCATTGAATATGACCATCCATTTTTGGCCCCATTCCACTACAGATTGAAGGTCATCCTCTAGTGTCTCTGCCATTTCTTTAGATATTTGTTCATTTGTTTTCCTATCGTGTCTGTTATAGAGCATGGTGTCATCGGCATATACACCCATCTCACAGACATTTATGAATATAAGGAATAATAGAGGTCCAAGGATAGACCCCTGAGGCACTCCCGCATTTATATCATATTGTTTAGATGTACGACCATCGAGGACAACCTGGATTTTTCTCTTATCTAAGAAGAATTTAACTATGTTAAACATTCTTCCAGTGATACCGTATAATCTGATTTTCATTAGAAGACCTTCATGACATACCCTGTCAAAAGTCTTAGATATATCAAGAGCTACCGCTCTACCCTCCCATGCTTTGTCAAGTGAATGGTATACACGATCGGAGATTACAGTTAGGATGTCTGCTGTGGAACGGGCTTGCCTAAATCCATATTGTTGGTCGTTCAGTAGTTTAGCATCTGTAAGGTGATGGACTAGAGCTTGGTTAATTATGGACTCAAATATTTTGGCAAAAACTGGGAGGATGCTAATGGGGCGGCAATTTACTGGGTCAGTTCTTTCGCCAGAATTCTTGAAAACTAACACCACAGAAGCAGTTTTCCAACAGCCCGGAAAGCAAGATTCGCTAAGGCATTTGTTGTAAAGTTTTAAGAGGATTGGAGCTACTTCGGCAGAGCACTTTTTTAATAGCACAGTCGGATGAGATCAGGTCCACACGCTTTTGAAGTGTCAAGATTTTTTATGATAGCATGCAACTGGGAAGGGATGATTTTCAAATCATCAAGTGTGGCGTCTGTTCGCAAAGGAAAATCCAGAAAAAGGTGGTTAGCAGGGCCCAGTGTGGAGTTGGAGGCAAACCGACTGGCAAGCATGTTAGCCTTCTCGGTTGCTGAGCCAACAACTTCATGATTGTTTGATAGTGGGGGAATTGTTGATTGCCCGTTATTTATTACACTGTTGTAGATTTTCCAGAAGTCACGGGTCCGTAATTTCTGTGCTTCGATCCGTTTTTTTTTTAGTGTTTTAAGTAAATTCTCTCTTAGCTGTCACTATTTCTTTCTTACAGTTACTTCTGGCTTCTATATACTTCTGTCTGTTTGAATTGGATCTATGTCGGTTAAATCTGTGGTACGCGTGCTGCCTTTGCGCGATGGCAGGTGGAAGTAAACCATCGGGGAGAGTTGGGATTGCTATAAAATTTCCGCGTGGGGACATGTGCTTCCATTGCTGTTTTGAACCATTCAGTGGTTTCATTTGCGCACGGTAAAGCAGGAAGTGAAATATATTTTGCCATGGGCTGTCTCTGATGAGATTCCAGATGTCTTCCCAGTCAGCGTTTTGAGCAATGGCTCTTCTATTTTGGCTATAGAGTTTAGGGCGATTTCAACTATTATCACTACATGTCATCCCAGTCAGACTTTTGAGCAATGGCTCTTCCATTTTGGCTCTAGAGTTTAGGACGATTTCAACTATTATCACTACATGATCAACATTCCCAAGTGGGATGTGGACGTTCGTAACACAATTATCAGGAACTGTGATCTAAAACAGATCTAAAAGTGATGCTTGTTGTTCTTGCTGGTCAGTGAAACGGGTTGGAAACGTAACCGTCTGTGATAGGGAATGAGATATAGAGAAGCTATGTGTTGTGCTACCAGCTGCATCTGTGTGAGTAGAAAATCCAAGTCAGATGTTGTGGTGGACATTGAAGTCTCTAAATACATGAACTTGTGCGCTAGTGTCGAGGAAAAGTGCTGTATCTATGCTGTCAGAGACGTTGTTTATTAGGGTGCAGGCCTGGGTCGAAGGAGAGCGGTAGAGAAAATAAAAGTAACTAATATTATGCTGCATGTTAAGTCTAAAGCACATAAAGGCTTGATCGTCCGATTCTAATTTTCTTTCTCTAGTCAAATATAGACTTCAAGCCCAGAGTGGAAGATATCCGGGCATGTTTAAGTAGTTACATGTGATGGAGGAGTGTAGGTTAGTCTCACTTAGTGCCAATATATCTGGGGAATTTGTTTGGAGAAATGCTTCAACATCGTTTAAATTAGATCTAAGCCCACGGGTGTTCGTAAATGCAAGCCTCAAGGGTGGAGGCAATTTGATTTTCTTTGAGTTTTGTCCTGGTTTAAGCGTAATTTTAGATTGTACTGTAATTTTTTTTAAAGAGTTTCAATTTAGGTGCTGAGCAAGTTGTTATGCAGAACACCTTGCATTACACAAGTAGACCACTAGCTGACCCTCCATCTACTAGTACTATGGTCTCAGGAAAGCCCACCGGGGATGAGTGCAGGGCCCCTTTCCGTGCGCGACATGGCACTACAATCATCCCGATATTATTCAGTTGTTGATGGAGCAGCCGCTCTAAGCGTTACCAAAGAGTTAGGGTCCTGTACTACCAGTCGGGAAGAACAGCCAGGAACTGTCAATCCGGTATTCCCGACCCATCAGAGGATGGTCAACCCAATTTACTTGTACTGCCATTTTGGTGTTCAAGCACTCCCAAGTGCCCAGTTTAGAGGGGGATGGGATGTGTCGGGAGAGGGGGAAACGGCGTTCATTGCCCTCGTCAGGAAAAAAGATCGACCACTGAGTGTTTCTGTCGAATCCATGTGCTTCGACCTCTACGCCTGGCTAATAGGCAAAGAAGGAGTATGGAAGCCGGGTGATAGACAGTACCTATCTACTCCTTAGAGTCAGCCCGATGTAAGATTCTAAAACAATCAATTTTATGCGCATTAGCACAAGCTGGATTTTCGACGGGGTATTAGTTAATGGCAGATTCCAAGGTGGAGGAATATGGTTAATGCGTGACTGCAAATTTAAGGAGGTTCGACCCTCATAGTTGGTAGCGCACTGGCAATTGGAGTCATAAATAACATTGCTTTGTGTGCTGTAAGACAAACTATCTTTCGTGACTAGGGGGATGCAGATTTTACACCATACACCAAACGTAACACAACACACGGAAAACAATTTAATACAGACTTAATGATCCGTCTGTCCAATCACAGACCAGCATTTACAATCCAAAGAAGTTTTAAATAAACAGGACACATGAACAGACACAGGGCTATAAGAGAATTGTATTTCTCAACTTGATTATATAATTCTCTTATAGGTATGGGGTCCTTGAAGTGTAACGTTTATTAAAAACTTCCTTACGTTGAAGATACTGGTCAGTGTTTGGACGAAAGGGGCACCAAGATGGTTTCCGTGTATTATTTTTAAAGTGATATGTAAGTTTTGTACACTAAAAATTTTATTTATCTATGAAAGTACATAATTTGTTTTCTTGATCGGTCGTAGGTGAGAACATAATACGTGCACCATCCTAGGTATTATCCTATCCTTTTATGAGGTGAGCTTTATTAACGCTTACTGGGAATGTTGACGGGATCAGTTATTTTATGTCGCCTTCCCGAATGTCATTTTTCCCTCGGCACCAAAACCAACTGTCTATGATATTTTGTCTCTTCTGTTGACAATGTTATATAGTTTCTCCTGTCAGTTTATTGCTAATCGATTTAATATAAACGAGGCTGTCCAAGCATTTGTTTTGGGCTAGAGTTTTCTATTTCTGCAGGAAGGAACGATAAAAATGTCGCCCTAAGGAAAACGAACATTACAGCTTTATTTGAATCTTTTATTGAAAACAAAACAATTCATGTATCTCGGTTATATAGTAGAGTTTACATCTATTCAATTTAACCACCTTCAGCCTCAATTACCGCTTCTGTACGGGGCCGGAACTGGGAGCATGTCTTTTCCACAAGCACCGGTGGGAGCTCGGAAAATACGGCGCCGAGTCCTGCTGCCACACACAGGGTCTACCAGCGGCCACCTGATTGCACCGAGGGATCCTCATACTCTTCAGCACGACCAGGTACACTTTGATGTTGACTTCAAAGCCAACTGAGTTGTTAGGTGGCATGAGGTGGCCCTCACTTGAAATCACACCAAAGACCAAATCCGTTACAAGAAACTTCGTTCAGCTGTGCTCTCAAGCGTTGAACCGTTTGCATTTTGAGAGTACTGGCAACGGTATTCTTGCCAGAACTTGGATCGGTAGACAGCATGAGTTTACAGCGGCGTATCTCCAATCTCCTTCGGTGAACACTGTGCCAATCTGAGAGATGATAGAAGGCTCGTATTGCTTTTGGGATTTCTACACATCTAGCCAACTGTTAGATAGTCTGTAGCTGAAAAAACGGTTTTCATGAAATGGAAATGGAATCATGTCGTCTTTTTTCGAGCGACAATTTTATAGGACTTTAGTCTTTCAATCTATTTTCCCGACCCTTGTGTCACATCCTCCCGCTGTGAGAAATAAGTAATCCTATATAGTGCCATTTCGGGCATTTTCTTTGCGCAGGTTTAACTGATTACAAGTTTTCAACTCGCTAAAAATAATGCCATGAATAAAAAAAAAATGAAGAGTTGATAAAAGCGTTTGTACTGAATGACAGGATCTGATAGGAGACTGGTAAGATATGGGAATTGCTTGTTAAGCGATAAAAAAAAGTTAATAAAAACTGTTTGATTCCAATCATGTGTTTTTTTCGGAGGAAGGATGTTAAATGGGTTACAATCTGGGTGAACTTAATCACCTTGAGCCATTTAGAGGCACATAGTTTTAGTTTTGGAAGCTTCTATGCTTCCAATATATTTTTCTCGCTTTCGTTTCGGTATTTTATTTAAGTATTATGTTTAGGTATTTTAAAAGCAGTAATCTACGGATATTGGCTTTAATATACTAGACTCGAACCAACAAACAATCAATACACAAAAATATGTCCGGTTCTTGCAAGCAATTTCCCTACAACCGCTGACATTCCAAAAAGTCAATAATGGACATTGAGCAGAATTGGAGTTTAGGTGGCGATTAACCTCGAATCCAAAGCAACCCAAACCAAAAACGAAAACGAAAGGGAGACAAATATCAATTCACCAGGTTTTAGTCGCGTGCAAGCAACTCTATAAGTCGGTCGGTCGGTCGGTCGGTCGGTCTGTCCATAACACTTTTGTGCTTAACCTTTTTGGTTAAAATCAAATGCAGCAAATGAAAAGAAGAAAAAGGGAAGAAATGGTGGCCCACCCCCTGTGAGCATACACTACCCCAAACAACAACATAACCCACTTCCATCTCCAAACCACACACTGCAACAACACCAGACATCACACCAACACAAGACACCGCACCAACACAAACATCAGATACAACACCAACACCAGACACCGCACCAACACCAACATCAGACACCACACCAACACCAGACACCGCAACACACATTGCACAAACACCAGACACCATACGAACATCAGACACAACACAAACACCAACACCAGACACCACACACACACCTGTCCCCACAGAAATGCAGACTGAGCCACCACCCCAAAAAGAAAAGAGTGAAGCCGGGAGGGGGAGAGACCCTTCAGTTTCTCCCGCTCACGGACTTACTGCATCAGAGACTCTTCCCCTTGAAATGAGCGAGAAACTGTGTTTTATAGACCCCCTGTCTATGGCAATGGATTTACACCACCGACAGAGAAAAAATTTAAAACCTCTGCTGGATTGCCAACAAACAGGGGGAAAAGACATTAATGTCCCCTCTAATTTCTCGGACGGCCCACTGCTAACAACTTTTGTCAGGTTTCCAGAGGCCTGAAAGATACACGTGTGGACAATGCTGGAGGCCGCTGAAGGGGCGGTTCTGGGAATTGAACTGATTTTGAAAAATGGGCCTTCTCTTGAGGAACTCTCAAAACAATGCAAGGGAAGGGTCCCAGTGTTGGTCAATCCTTCATTCTATAGGACCCTTAAATTGACTTTCCCTTTGTACGTTGGCGGCATTGTGAGAGAAGGTCAAAATATGAAAAATCTGACCACCTTGAGCATTGCATACAGTGTCGGCGTCCTTTCCCCGACAGATTTCGGAGCTGAGTGTAACACATCTTAAGGTAGGTACCATGGCTTTGAATTCGGCTAGTCTGAATGCGAGGGGTTTGAGATCATCGGGTCGGGCGGCTCGCCTCTGTTACGACATCTTGTGTGGATGTGGCTGTGATTCAGGAGACGCATTTCGTTTCTTCTGTGGACTCTCAGGTGCTGGTCCGAGATTTTGAGGTTTTCTCAGCTTATGGCAGCCCGTGAGGGAAGGGAGTCTCCTTGCTGGTTAAACGTACCCTGTTCACGACGGTCAACGTTGTTCATAGGGATGCGGATGGCAGGTTCGTCGTGGCCAATGTTACCGTTTCATTCTTCTATCAGCTCGACGCATTTGTAGATTGTCGGAAGCGAGTAGTGCTAATGGGGTATTGGAACGCCATCTTAGACCCCAATATAGATAAGGTAGGAGGCGAAGCTAGAGGGTCGGAGAGGTGTGAGTCCAGCCTGGCTGATCTGATGGCTACATACGGCTTGGTCGACAGGTTTCGGATCGAGCATCCGGGGCGGGAGATGTGGACGTCTACCAATAGCGTCCCCTCCTATACAGACAGTTATTTGGACAGGATATTAGTTAGGAAAGGCGAAGTACACTTCCTATACTGTCCCATGTTCACTTAGCTAGGCCAGACGGACCATAAACTAGTTATGGCCCGGCTGAAGCTAGGAAATAGCTCTATGTTAGCGGGGCACTCGAAGTTAAACACCTCCCTTCTGGAGATACAAGACTTCCAAGATCAGTTAAGAGAACTAATTAAAAAGCCACTAGTTGGGGCGGTTACCTGGAGTAAGTGGTCGTTAGATCGTGTCGGAGGCACTCGCACAGTACGAAAGTATCATGGGGGCCAAGATAAACCGCAGTAAGTCAGTTGGACTGCAGTTGGGCGCCATTCAGCTGGACGGATGGCCCGGTTCGGATCCTTTGCGTGTGGTTCGGACCGGGTCTCCAGCTTGATAAGAATTGGTCGGAGGTACGGTCAAAGGTGGAGGCTGCGGTCAACTCGTGGCTTCCTAGAAAACTTTCCTTATGGGGTAGAGCCGAGGCGTGCGCCACATACATCTTCCCTCTCATCCTTTACCGACTAGCCGTACTTCCCCTGCCTATACAACACCTAAATACTCTTGTCGAACCTTGCCCTCGCTCCTTTGGGACAGAGGAAGACTCTGGGTAAGCAGACAGGTCTGCATTTAACGTCCGTGTGAAGGAGGTTTGGGAATGTCATGTCATCGAGACGCCGAGAGGCTAGCTTTCCGGACCACTACCTTCAAGAGGAGCAACTATGGCACCCCGCGATTACTGCCGCCTTTCCCGACCTCATTCTCGAGTCCTTTGTCGAGAGTTGTCACAGGCTGCAGGGAGATTCAGCCTTCCTGAAAGAGTGCCGAGCCGCGCTAAAACGACTACCAAGGTCCAGCAACCTTGTGACTGCTACTCGTAGGGAACACCACGGGGATCTAATGAGAGGGGGGCGCTATGCGCGCGTTTGGGTTGGCAGCAGAGTTAGATCCACTCCGGGTGGAGTTGGGCGCAAGGTTCGAGTCATCTGAAAAATTCGGAGTTCTCTCTGACCTGGCGATTGGCCCGAAATGCACTTCCACTTAACAACATACAATGCAGTTCTGTTTTGTTGAAGTCGCCTACTTGTCCCCGTTTGTGGAACAACAGCCGTAGAGACGACTGGTCATGCTTTCCTCGATTGCCACGAACTCCGCCAGTACTGGTCATATGCCAGCGAGGTGACGGCTCGCATGGATCCCGAGCATCCTAGCCCGATTACTGTATCCAATGTGGTTGACAACGTGAGGCTGCCGTAGGACAGGGAAAAACAAATGGTCTACATTACGATCCTGGCCGTGTCGAGAATGGTGATTTTGACGTCACCTCTGCAAGGTGGCCGGAGGGGGGAGGGTGTTGTCTTTTTTCTGATCAGGATCTTATCGCTTTCTTTAAACACCAACTACTGGTGAAGATCAGATGTGATAGAAGAAGGCTGCATCGCGCGGCATTTGACAGAAGATGGATACATGTAGCAAGTCTGTGTGTACGAAAAGGAGCCAAATTTAAATACGTGTTCCCTTCCTAGTGTGGAACACGCAGTTCCGTCAAGTGTAATTTTATCCTTAACCTTTTAGCTGAGTGAGTACTCCACCGCCTCCTCCCGATTAGGAATCCTCCAATATCCCCACCCCACCCTTATTGAATTTTTTTCTTTTCACCCCACTCTCTAAATTTAACCTATCTTGGAGATAATTAAATCAATCACTAACCCCCATCCCCCCAATTTCTTTTCTCCATTTCGTCCCATCTAGAGAGCAATCCCACTTAGAGACTGGCCCGCAGGAGCTCAGGTTCCTTTACAAACCAAAGTGGAACGGGCAGTCTATCAACTAGACGGGGTTGGGAGGGCCCTACTAATCATTACTGGAATTTTTCCCCGCCCTCAACACAAATGAATTATTGTATCACCTTTATTGTTATTTTTTTTTGTTTTTACACGCTAATAAAAAATGTTTTAAACAATTGGCTTCTAAGTAGGACGTCCCCAAGTACGAAAGGGCGAATGCGGTATTATGGTGAAAGAAGATTCTAGCTAAGAGAAAGTTTTGTTTAGTTCTAGAGTGACAAGGATGACCAACGACCCCACATTTTCCCCCCTTTTGAGTTAGCGTTGTGCCTAAGTTTTTTGTTCATGTTCATTTTTTCCTGAATAAAAGATTTAATATCTCAAAGTGTAGTATGTGTTCCGGCAGATACTGCAAGCAAAGACCATATGTGGGGGCAACCCCACATATGAGACCTTGGTCAATGTAGGGACAACCCTTCACGTCAATTGTTACTATCCAGCTCCCCTACTCCCCGAGGAGTTGGTCCCCATTTTCCCTTCACTCCTCACATTAAAAATCGGCGTTGTGCCTAATCTGCTAGGTGGGGGAGCAAATAAATACCCCCCTTTTCTTGGCTTTTTGGCAAAGATCAAAGTGTAGTATCTGTTCTTACTACATGCTGTACTGTTGTTTGTAACTTTGTGATATAATGTGGGCATCACTTTTCTGTATTAATTTGATGTAAAATGATCACCCACTTTACAACCAGTCCGCTCAAAGACATTCAAGTCCTTTTCCTGATCATTCAAGTTGTTTTTAAAGGAGTCCAGTTATTTTTAAGCATTCAAGTCATTCCTAAGATCATTCAATTCATCATTAAAATCATTCTAAGTCATTTACTTTTTATTTATTTAAGTCATTTCAGCCGATTTTCGGTCATTTTAGTTTATCTTAAAGAACTCTCATGTCGATCCTACATTCACGCATTCATTTATTACACGAGAAAACTCAACTAATTGCTATCGCCCTTTTTATCCATGGAAACAGTTATCATATCGTTTAGTTTACAAAAAAGCTGAACATTTTTTCAAAATGAACAATATAAACATAATTTTCTCTTTTATTTTAAACAATATTGTAAATTTATTTTAATATTCATTTATTTTAATGTTAGTCTTTTTCTTCATTGCTAAAAGACATTAATACTAATTTTAATTCAATTTTAGTGATATTTTTTTGCAACGTCAACGGTTTTGAGGTCTACTTTTCCGCAACGGAGCTTGTCCGTCTCTTTCTAGGAATCGAAACCCAACCCCTATGTATTACAGTCCTGCATGTTATATATTACGCTATGAATCCTAGATAACGCTATTACTCTTTATTGGTATCGTCTATAAACTTCTGTAAATGTCTTGTTCTTTTTAAACGATAATACATTCAAGTAGCATCTTCAAATTGCATGTCCGAAGGTCACTGTTTTAAAAATTAAAAAAAAATAAAGAAATGCATCTATTCATAGCGTAACGGATAACGGCAGGACTGCAATAAATATAGTCTTAGGTTCGATTTCTAGAGAGAGACAATGAAGCTATGCGAACGAGAGGTAAGACATCGAAACACGCACGTCCGTAGATTGTTAGTTCTATGGTAGCTAGACGAGTGAATGCATTGCTGGGATTAGCGGAGAACACAAAAAGCATCTGGAATTCACAAATGGCCACCCGTTTCCGTACTTAGCAGGCTCAACGTTGCTAAACTTACGTACTCTAAGGGGAACCGGTGTGTCAACGTGATAATAAATAATAATAATAATAATAATAATAATAATAATAATAATAATTCTGATTTCGTCTATCAACATCTCTCTGGAAAGGGATGGGATTAATTTCCAGAGGAGTTCCCTCAGTACCGGCTTGAACTAGGAGTTCCAAAGATCAAATATTTTCCTAAGGATGTTGGTGCTACCTATAATTTCAGAGGTCTGAAGGCCGTCTAAAACATCGGGGATTTGGAGTTTTTTTTTTCAATTGTCCTACCAGACGACTTAATACTACTGCGAGTGTACCAACTACGACCGGAATTATTTGTGTTTTAACCCCGTGTATACGCCTTATCTCTAAGGCCAATGGAGCATAGTTGCTCTACTTTTCTTTTTCCTTCTCTCTCACATTCCTGTCCCAGGGTACTGAAAAGTCTAAAATCTGCCAGTTTTTTGAGACCTTTCCAATGACGACCAAATCTGGACGATTATGTTCTAATCGCTTGATCGTTATGGCACTTTTGTCCCACCATACCTCTACCTTGCCATCCTCACTTGTTCTCACTTACTCAGACAACTCCTCAAACCATTTTCCAGCACACTTCACCCCAACCCTCTTACACACCTCTCAATATATCCGGAGTCCCATGCGATCGTGTCTTTGGCGGTACTCTCTCTGGGCCAGTCCACTACACCCTGCTGCAAGTTGCCCAATTGATTCTGAGGTCTTGCCACAAATCCGGCATTCTTCAGAACCTTCCTCTCCAAGAACCACTTTTTTGAACAATCGGTTCCTAATGCCTGCTCTGTTGCTGCATAAACAAAAGCTTCAGTATTCTTAGCCAGATACCCAGCTCTAAACCATCGCCATGATCTTTCATTAGCCACTTCTGTTATATCCTGGAAGAACCTTCCATGCATTTTCTTCCTGGCCAGTTCCTCTGCCCTTTTTCTATCCATATGTTTCACGTAATAAGCCTTGGTTTCACATACCTCCACTTCATTGGCCACAACCTTAAGCATCCACTCCTCAATTTTAACCGCATGCTCCTTCAACGGCATCTCGGTTCTAACACAATCTTTTACACTTTTCAATCCTCTCCCACCATATTTCCTCTTTTGATGCAGCCTTGATACGCTACTTCGAATGTGAAATATACCAAACATTGCTAAAACTTTCTTGTTTTGATATCCATGGCATGCAAATTCTTATCAGACCATTTTAAAATTCCCGCACTGTATCTCAAAACACTGACTGCCCATGCATTCACTGCTTTCATTAGGTTTCCTCCAAACAGTTTAGACTTTGCAATTAGTTTCACTCTTCTAAGATACTCCTTCCTGACTTTCTCTGTCATAATGCCTACACCCTCCAACACTCGCAAATACTTATATCCTGTATTTTCTATTTCTTTCATGATTCCTCCATTTGACAGCACTATTCTATTCGAATGAATTTTTACTACTCTTTTCATCACCAGCACCGCACATTTACTAATTCCAAACTCCATCCCAATGTCATCTGTGCATGTGCCCACAAGTTCTATCAATCTCTCCACTTCCTTTTTCATTTCTACTGAATATTTTCAAATCATCCATAAACAGTAGAAGGTTGAGACGTCTGTAACCAGATCCAAAATTATACTCCATTTTTTCTCTCTTCAAGAGGATGCTCAATGGCATCATTATCATTACAAAAAAGTGGCGATAACGCATCCCCTTGAAATATTCCACTTTTAATGCAAACCTGCCTCATCTCCTCTCTGATTGCTATCAGCACCGTATTCTATTGAGCCATACTTGTCTCCAAACGCTCTACAACATTCTCAGCAAATTTCATCATCAATAGTGTTTCACGTACGCATGAATGAGGAATCATGTCAGAACCCTTTCTGTAATCGATCCATGCTACGCTCAGATTCCTCTTTTTCTTCGCATCCTGCATTATTGCTTTATCAATTATTAGTTGCTCTTTGGGACCTCTCGAGCCTTTCCTGCGCCCCTTTTATTCGTTAGAAAAAACACCATTACTCTTTAGATGGTCATAAATTTTCTCCGGAAATATTCCAGTCAAGAGTTTCCACATCAATGGCAGACATGTAATTGGTCTATAATTATTAGCATCTGTTCCTTTTGCAGGATCTTTCCTAATCAGTGTTGTTCTTCCCTTCAAAAGCCAATCAGGGACATCTCCTGACTCTACAACCCTTTGCAGGGCAGCAGCTATATGTGGATAAAGGCATGGGAACTGTTTAAACAAGAAACCCATCACTCCATCTGGATCAGGTGCCTTCAATATTGTCATCCTTCGAATGCCAGCCTTAACGTCATCGATGGTTATCTCAACGTTCATCATCTACTGCGTTTCTGATAGCCTTTCTCTGACCTCTCCCAACCAGCTATCCTTCTTATTATATCGCCCTTCGACAGACCAAATCCCACTTCGGAACTTCCTGGCATCTTTTGCATTGGGAGTGTTGTTATTTCCCGCCTGTTGACTACCATTTAATTCTTTATACAGCTGAGACTGATTGTTCCGGAAAAGGTTGTTCTGCCGAAACGCTAAACTTTTTCCAATAAACTTCCGAATTTTCATACCACCAGTGAGTACCTTCTCTTTCAACATTGTTAGAACGCTAATGGTGCCCTTTTCCAGCAATCTATACCTCCTTTTAAGCTCGTCCTTAACGTTCTGTTCTAGTTTAACTTATTTTCTTATTTCTTCGATTCTAACAATGTCTTTCCGGCACCGTTTAATACTTTCGTCAAGCCGCCTCTGTCAGTGTGGCCTTCTATCCTTTATTTCTGTCTTTTTCTACTGCATTAAGCCAAGACCATTCGCACTAACTTATGACGCTGCAAACAGAAGCCTATTAAGTTCCGTAATCGATATGTTCTTTCTTATGATGTTGTGAATTACTCCTTTAACTATTTTTACCTCGTTTTTCACCTTTCGCCAATCACTACTCTTCATACTTGGAATCTCTATGATATCGTCTCTAAGAAAAAACCTCTCTTAAGTACTGAAGTACTTCTTTTTCTACAGAAGTCAAAGTTTGAACTTCATCACCACTCCTCCATACATCTGCTCCTTTCCCTAGTTCCATTGTCTCAGAGTCAACGATCTCATCTGCCTTAGATCCTTCAAACTTCCTCATTACTTCCCCTAACCATAGTATTCCATACCTCCTCAGTTGTCCGCATCTCATCATCGCTTACATTTCCCTTCTGCACTTCCACTCTCTCAGTTCTTTCATCAGAGCTAGTTTCATCAATTTTATTTCGTTATTCATTTCATTCCTAACTATCCATTCAATCTCTTCTCTTGCAATCACTTAAAGTAGGTTGCTATTTTTAATTTGTTTTAACTGGGATACCAAACTCGCGATACTTCTAGCTCCCCCTCCTCTCGATTCCCATTCTTCCTTCGTTTTTCGGATATATCCACCAGATTTGGTACTTCCACTTCTTACAAAGGATTCCCACAGTACTCTTCTTTCCTCACCCGTCCATGGTTTTTGACATTTCCTGTTCCAACTCCCTTCGTGCCTTGGTACCCTCTCTGGCAATTCTCACTTCCCCTATATCCAGCCACATCCTCAGAATTTCAAACAGTTATATGATGACAACAGACCCACTCTGTTGACCAGTGGGACACCTACCTGACGTGAGACCATCACAAGATGTTTTATCCTCATTCATGCCGTTATTTTCAATATTTTGATTTGACATTCTCCCATAAATGGGGTTAGTGAATTTAATGTTACACAACCACCGATAGTTTTATCGAAATATCATTTCTAGGAGGGTGCCCCCACCAAGGTCAAAGATTCCCTCCCGACCTTGCTCCTTCACCACCACCACTATTACCATTACCACCACCAACAACAATAGAAATAACATCTACAATGATAATGGTAACTCTAATATGGCTAGAAATAATACTAATAGCAACAACAATAGCAATGACAGAAAAAATCAACACATACTATTACAGCAACAGTAATATTAAAAAAACATTCCACAACTACTTCCACCACATCTACTAATACTACTACTACTACTACTAGTAGTAGTAGTAGTAGTAGTAGTAGTAGTAGTAGTAGTAGTAATAATAATAGCAATAATAGTTATAGCCAATAAAGGCAATTTTTAATAATAATAATGATGATAACCATAATAATGATCATAATAATCAAAATTAAAAATAATAATAATAATAATAAGTGGAAGAAGAAGATAACAACAACAATAACAACAACAACAACACCAATAATAATAATAATAATAATAATAATAATAATAATAATAATAAACGACTGAAACATTAAGGAAAAACCTCGAATGCAGTGAATAATACAAGAAGATAATATAACGAATAGGCGTTAAAGGAAGGAAGGACACCGTGCTACATATCTACAAGTTCTACACCCCCCATCATGCATCCCCCCATAGTTTCACCACCGCTCCTCCCAATAAAAAAGTGACACCAAAGAGCAGAGAAGGGTCAGGAAGGACTGAAAGAGGAGAGAGCGCTAACCAGATCCCGGTTGGACAAAGAGAACTGCGACTTTGGGGAGGCTTAGCGCCACTCAAATCCCAGTATAAACCAATGGCTTCTGCCGTTGAGACAACAATGGTAAGCGGCTATTGCGATGATGCAAATTCATTTGCAAATGCAATCGAAAGAGGTGGAAAGAACTGGACGTCTGGGGGGATTGGTTGTCATTCAGCCTCCAGAGTACACCACATGCTTCCAGTCAGATCATTTGTTGACTTGTGTGAAAGCTCCATGTGAGCCAATAATAATAATAATAATAATAATAATAATAATAATAATAATAATAATAATAATAATAATAATAATAATTATACCTCCACAAAAAAGAGCGAGACCAAATAACCAAATAGTCAAGGAGGAAGGAAAAACCGATGAACTGACCAGACCTCAGCAGAATAAGTGTGAAGAGAACTGGGACCTTAGGGAGGCTTATTGCCACTCAAATTCCAGCAAAGACCAATAGCTGCTGACAAATTAATGACAGGCAGCTTTTGCGATGATGCAAATTTATTTGCAAATGTTATCCAAAGAGGAGAAGATTATTGGAATTCCTGGGGAGACTTGTTGTCACTCAGCTTCCAGTGAACACTACAGACTGCTCTCGGAAAAAGATCTATGAAGATCTATGTGAAAGTTCCTTGTGAGCCAATAATAATAATAATAATAATAATAATAATAATAATAATAATAATAATAATAATAATAATAATAATAATAATAATAAGAGGGAGCACAACTGAGGGAACAAATCTACCGTTGACTCATCCTCGAGGAGCAGAAAGGATGGCAAAAAGGAAAAAGAGGAACACATGACCTGCTACATATAGATCAAAAGATCCTAAAAGCGGTAAAAAGAAGGGGAAAGAATTTAGCCATGGATCGACTGCAAAAAAGCGTGCGGTAGAATCCCCGAAGCATGGATAATAGAATGCCTAAAAATACTTAGCGGGATCACCAACGTAATAGAAAATGCAATGAAAACATGGAGATTGGAATTGACAGCTGATGGACAACACATAACAGAAATAACATACAAAGAGGCATCTTCCAAGGAGACTCACTATCACCATTACTGTTTATCATAGCCATGATGCCCTTGAACAGTATTCCGAGAAAGGGCGAAGCCGGATACAAGTTCTCCAATACAGAGGAAAAAAATGAACCACCTGATGTACATGGATGACCGAAAAGGGGGTAGAGACACTAATTAACACTACCAGGATACCACTACCAAGATATCCAAATGGAATTTGGAATGGAAAAGTGCGCACTACTAGGTATAAGAAAGGGAAACCTGGAAACGACAGAAGGCATGGAACTACCCAACCAAACAGAAATGAGGGCACTAGGGGTACAAGTCGACTATAAATACTTGGAAATTCTGGAAGCCGACACCATCAAAGCAACAAAAATGAAAGATAAAATTGGAAAGGAATACCTCAGGAAAACAATAAAAACTCCTGGAAACAAAATTATATAGCAAAAAACTAATAAAAAATAAAAGGTATAAATACATAGGCAGTATAACTAGTAAGATACTCTAGACCGTTTATATGGTGGACAAAAGAAGAACTGAGGCAACTCGACCAGAAAACCAGGAAACTCATGACCATGAATAAGGCACTACACCCAAATGACGATGTTGACAGACTATACGTGAAAAGAAAAGACGGCGGGAGAGGACTGATCTGTATAGAAGACTGTGTGAAGGACACAAAAAAAGAACTAGAAAAATGCATAATGCAAAACACTGAATGGATAATTATGGCAGTGAGAGACACTGAAAAAAAAACAACAAAACAGAAAACAGCGAGACAAACGACAAAACGAGAAAAGAAAAATGGGAAGAGAAACAAATCCACGGAAGATTAATAAGAATGACAAAAGGTGAGAATAACTAAAAGCACCTGGACATGGCTGCGAAAAGGACATATAACCCGAGAAACTGAATCTCTAATAACTGCAGCACAACTCGATAAGAACCAATCATATCAAAGCAAGGCTCGATAAAACACAAGAAAACAGCAAATGCAGACTTTGTAGACAAAGAGACGAAACGAAAAAACATATAGTAAGTGAATGCAGCAAACTGGTCCAAAAAGGAATACAAAAACAGGCATGACCAAATGAGGAGTGCAGTGCACTGGGAATTATGCAAACGACTGCATTTTGAGCGTACAGACAAATGGCACAAGCATAATCCGCGACAGCACTCGAAAAGGAGAACAACAAAATCATATGGGACATGGGCATACAGACGGACAAACTCATTCAGGTAAGTAGACCAGATTTCGTAATTATTTACAAGAAAGAAAAATCATGTCAAATCGTAGACTTTGCTGTCCCAGTTGACCACAAGGTTAGTATGAAAAGGAGAAACGAAGCAAATAAACAGAGCTAGCCAGAGAATTAAAAGGGATTTGGATGATGAAGAAAATCAAAATAGTACCGATAATAGTAGGAGCACTATGAACAATTCCGAAAAACTTCAAAAAAAGAATGCCAGAAATTGGAGTCAGAGGAATAGCTGCAAAAATACAACGACAAACGATAATGAAAACGGCTGAAATATTAAGGAATACCCTTGAATGCGGAGAATAATACAAGAAGACAATATAAGAAAGAAGCGTTACAGGGAATGAAGAACACCGAAGCTGCATATCTACAAGTTCTACACCCTCATCACGCATCCCCCCCATTGTTTCATCACCGTCCCTCACAATAAAAAAGTGACACCAAAGAGCTGAGAAGGGTTAAGGACTGAAAGACCGAGGAGAGAGCGCCAACCAGATTTCGACTGGACAAGCGCAAAGTGAACTGGGACCTTGGGGAGGCTTAGTGCCACTCAAATTCCAGTATAAACCAATGGTCACTGCTAGCGAGAAATCAATGGCAAGAGACTGTTGCGATGACGCAAATTCATTTGCAAATTCTATCAAAGGAGATGGAGAGAGAGCTGGACGCCTGGGGAGACTTGTTGTCACTCAGCTTCCAGAGAACACCACAGATTTCCAATAAGATTGTTTGTTGACTTGTGTGAAAGCTCCACGTGAGGCAATAATAATAATGATAATAATAATAATGATACTAATATTAATAATGATAATAATAATGATAATAATAATGATAATGCTAATAATAATAATAATAATAATAATAATAATAATAATAATAATAATAATAATGGCAAAGCTAATTCATGATCAGATGATGAGATGGGAAGTTGATTTCTATTTCGTATGCTTTGATTTTGTTCGCCAATTTTATGCGCGTCAATGTCCATGCGACAAGACAGAAGTCGAAGGAAAAACATTTGATATTCATGGGATTTGGCAACAGTGCCAATTTAATTAACCAACGCACATGCGTCGATGAAAAAGTGAAATCCAGATTACTTAGAAAGTGAATACTAATTTTGACGCGATCTTCCTCTCCTATAACTATCCTGTCCGAGAAATTAACCTTTGCGCCGGTAAACATTTTAGTAGAACTCTCAGAAGCAAAAGCTATCGAAAAATATTTTGTTTTTAAGAAATTTACCTACGAAGCAAAAATTATCTTATTGAAGTTTCCCCATGAAGGATTATCAATTTAGATATTTAGATATTGTTCTTTTGCAGTTTATACCTCGGAGAATTCTGAGAAGCAAGAATTTTCGAGGAAACGTATATATTAAATGGGTATTTGCAGCAATAGTTATCGGTTCAGCTGTTCACAAACAAGAACACTTCTTTGTCCACAAATGTCCCTCCGCCGCCGTAACCATCTAAGCAATTTTGAAGCAAAAATTATTGCAAGAAAATTTCATTGTTGGAGTTCGATCTTACATCGCTATAGACATCTTAGAGAATTCTCAGAAGCAAAATATATTACACTCATATTTTGTTGTTAAGAAATAAGACTCTGCCACAATAGACGTCTTAGTACATTCTCGCAAGTAAAAATTATTGCAGGAATATTTCGCTGTTAAGAAATTAAAGTATGCCACAAAAGACATCTTAGTGCATTCTAACAAGGCAACACTATTGCACGAATATTCTATTGTTAAAAAAATTACCTTCTACTGTAATATTGTGTCAAATAAATAAAGCCAGAATTGAGTGTTACTTAAAACTATTAGATGAACAAAAAAAATTAACAAGACTCTTTTTTATCGTTTAGGTTTAATTATTCCCCTATTCACATTAGGTAGACGAGGGGTGGGGAGACTACGGCCTGCATGCGCATGCGGCTTGCCAAAGGAATTTATACGACCCTCCAACTACTCAATATTGAATGCGCAAAAGGATTTTAAATTCAGTAATGTAAAAGTTCATTGCAGTTTTTCTTTGAGATTCTGTCTATTTTAGATATCATTTATATTGGAAAATATACTATGCGACCCAGTAAAATTTGAATATTTTAATGTGACCCTTCCACTCAAAAGTTTGACCACCCCTAAGCCAGACTGTTTTAATACCGGAGATCTTTTTTCTTCCAATAACCTTTTTCTGACTCCATCGTTTATAATCCTCATCCGAGTCTGACAGACTTGTTCTTTTCTCATAGATGCGATTTCGTTTTAAATAAAACTTCTGAGATTTGCATTGATTTTTGCGACCGGCAATGTTGCCTGTTGGCCATATGTTAAAGCAGATGCTTTTAATAACAATATTTTTTCGTTGTATATAGCTTTCATCAAATTTTCTACTTTATGTTTATGCTAGCATGGGAGCCCGGAGTTGCCCGGGTGTTTGGAGGTGTATGTTGAGCAAAAAAAAAAAAAAGAAGCGGTCAATTTTTTTAATTTTTGACTCCTGTTATGGCTCCTTAAAATTTATTGTTTTGAGTTCAAATCAAGTTAGTAAGTTAATTCAATGTCCAATGAACGTATATCAAAAGTTTCAAATGTTTATACCCAAAATCAGCGGAGGTGTTTGTTAGAGTTCTCAAAGATAAAATGGTTGGACTTTGACAACTTAACAAAAGTTCCGGGCGAAAACGGATTACAAAGATTTTCCCAAATCTCAATACACTGTATATCGAATTTCGAGTCTATAGACTGAAAATTGACAGAGTTATTGCGTAGGGAAATGTACAAAGACAGAGAGAGAGACACACACACACACACGGTCACTTTTATATATATACTAGCATTTCATCCTGGTGTTGCCCGGGTGTTTTAAGGTGTATGTTGAGCAAAAAAAAAAGCGGTCAATTTTTTTAAACTTTGACCCCTATTTTATCCCCTTAACCTTTATCATTTTCAACTCACGTAAAGTTATTAAGTTAGAGCTATGTACAAGGAACTTATATCTAAAATGTCAAGTGTTTAGATCCAGAATTGTCGGAGGAGTTTGGTAGGGTTCTCAAAAGTCAAATCATTTCTCAAATCTCAATACCCTGTACTGCGAATCTGTAAACTTAAAATTCACAGAGTTATTGCGTAGGGAAAATACACAGACACACACACACACACACACACACACACACACACTGACACACACACACACTGACACACACAGAGACACGTTCACTTTATAGATATATAGATTTTATATGTTAGGTTCAAAGTAATTATTGAACGATGTTTCGTATGGGCAAAGATATTAGTGACGAGTTAAGTTCATTAATGTTAGTTATAAATAGTTTTCACCTAATCAACATTTTCCGACTGATATCACATTTAGTTAGCATTTTCAAATATCTATGACCCCATATTTATCTGTTTAAAAACATTTACTTGACTATTATTCTTGTGGTAAGAATAAAATATCTGCTTTAAACATCACTCTGCCTTTTCTACAAGTATTTTAATTGTTGATGCTCCGACGAACGACAAACCCTTGTACCCCTTGACGTAAATAACCCCGACAAACCCAACAAGCAGTAAAATCTTACCCCTTCACAGTAGAGATCCCTAGATTTAAGAAGTCTTCTACTCGAATAATTTCTTCCCCAGAAATGATAGATTTTGGAATTCCCTTCCGGTTTCCTGCTTTCCCAACTGTACCGACATGACGAAGTTCAAGTGTAATGTGAACAGACATCTCGCTGCTCAACTCCCTACGTAGTATCTCTGCAACGTATGTCCCTGATAGTAGCCCCATTAATCAAAGTGGCACTGTGCCTTGTTTGGAATGAAAATGGAATTTAAAAATATAACATAATTTTATTGCTATACTTCAACATAAATTGTACATAATATAATTATTTATTAAAATACTTTGTTTAGCTTTCAATGACAACTATATTACGGAAGAAATAGTTGGTTTACCATTATTATTTATCAACGGAATATTTTGACTGTTTATTATAAAAATTCGTGTAGAAAGCAGCGTAGAATAGCTACGTGATTGAGCTTACAAATATTTAATAGGCATAATATACGCTTTAGTAAATTCACAGATACAGAAGCTATAGCAAGAATTTGTCATATTTACGAAGATAATCTATGAAGCAATAGCCATTTTAGTGCATTCCCACCTGCATGAACTATTGATAAAAATATTTCCTCGCACAAAATGAATATGGGGTAAGAGGTCTCACGTTGAATTCTAAGACGCAAGAATTTTTGCAATAACATTGCGTTGTACAGAAGCGTATGTCTTAGGTAAGTGTATTCTAATAAGCAACAATTAGTCGCGAAATATGTCCTTATAAAACGTGTCTCTGCAATCATTGATATTTTATACATGCTCAAAAGCAAGAATGCAAATACATTCCGTTGTAAAAAACATTATACAATCGCGATGGATATCTTAGTAAAATATAATCGATGTAAGAATCTTTGTGGTTAAGAGACGTTTCTTTGCTGCAATAGACACCTTAATAGGTGCTCAGAATTGAGGATTATTGCAAGAATATTACTCTTAAGAAAAATGTCTCTGCAGAAATAGATATCTGGATAGAACTGTACCTATACTATTTATACAATTCTAAACGTTTATTTATTTATTTATTTATGTGTGTATATATACCAATAAAAAGTTTCGAACGGATGCACCGAATTGAAAAAAAAAAAATTTTCCCCCAGATTCTCCTTATCTATATATGGTTCGTAACGATCAACGCCGAGTAACACAAAAGCCCGAAATAAGGGGGTTTGGTCTCTTTCGTAATATTGTCGAAAAGTTACCTGCCGATGTCAACTGAATTTAGAACTGCCTGTATACAGTCACGGTAATATCTTTCGACATATGGACAGGACTTGGATAATGCGTCTTGCTAGGGATCAGAAGATTCCAGGATTGAATCCTGGAAAGTTCGTAATAATTGAAACCATTATTTTATCCAACGTTTACTCATTATCCTTACCCTTAGTTAGGGTATTTTTGTTTTTTCAGTGATTTTGTTTTGTGCATATGGGAATTTCCCATACTCCAAGTTCACAGAGTAAGCGTTGATGGTAAGACGGTGTTGAGTGTACTTGATGTTGAGTGTACTTGATGTTGAGTGTACTCGATTTTGTGTTTGACTCGGCGTTCTGTGAACTGATGCGGCAAAGCCGCTAGTTATTAATAAATAAGGAGATGTCGTTATTAAGAAATTAATATCAATAAAGTTTTCGGCAAGAGAAACAAATTCAGCAATTTACAATTGCAATGTCATTTTGTAGAAAGGAATAAATGTACCAGGGTTGTATCAAAAGTGACGTGCCATTAAACCGAGCTACTTTTTTGTGTTCCAGTATTTATTTTCCTACATAGTTACCACCCTTCTTAATTCACTGTTACCATGGAGTCAATGACGCAACTCTGTATCTGACGCCCGTACTTGGCAGGAATTGTTTACTTAGAGTCTCAAACCGTCAATATCTATCACAGAAAGATGAAACCTTCAGGTCATGAATGCATAGCTTCAATCATTATAACGATTTAATTTGCAATCCCCTCTGATCCATTCGGGCGGAATAATAAAGTAAAAAAAATAATAATTTTGGAACGCATCTCTTATAAATAGTTGTCTCTGCTTAAAAAGAAATCTATTCAGAAAAAAGGACTATTTATGTTTTTTTTTTTATATCTGTGTATTTCTATCCAGATAGACATTTTAACAACAAGAACTAACGAGTTCCGTGGGATAAGAAACAATAACAAAGAAAAATTCAACAACAGTCTCTACAATCATATTTATCTACATGAATAAAACTTTAAATATATGTGTGAAAATAATCAATAAACTCTTAACCTACTAGTCACATATTACTGAAATTAACAGAAAATATTAACTGTACACAAAATGGCCTACAACGAGTGAAATATCGATGGAGGAATTATGCGTACATAAATATGTCAGCACGTTGGAATGCAAAATATTGTAAAGATATTTTTTAATATTCAATATTCTTGATGTCGGTGCTTGTGGTTTCACATATTCATATTTTGAAATAATGTTTTTAATTAAACATTAAATTTAAAATATGACATTATAATTTTCTTCATCTATATAAATAAAACAGTAGATTCATGCATGTGTATGCTAAAATATTTAACCAATAAACTTTTAAACATCACGCCACATAACACTTAAATTAACAAAAAATAGTAATCATACAGCAAGCATGCTTTATAACGGGTAAAATCTTTGTTTGGATGGATGAATAACTCATACAGGAATACGTCGACATGTTTCTATTACTTTATTTGTATCGTTAAGTAGTTTGATTTTACTTCTTTCTTGTCTATCGATAATCAAATGGTAAGGAACGTGGATTAAGTGCTAAATGGTTTCGATTCTAGTTGATGTCACGCACGTCATATTTTAACTGTCAAAATCAGTATTATATATAATATTCTATAGAACATTGTTGCTTTTCATAATTAATACGAAATACGCATTAATTAAAATATATAAAAGCGTATTCTACAACCGGTTAAGTTCGGGTGACTCCCCCCGTTAGTATTTTATAAATCTCAACAAGAATAAACATTTAAAGTATATTTCATGGCTGGGAAATAGACTTTCTCAAAGAAGAACGATTACAAGAAACATTTGTAGCTACGAAATCAATCGCCGTCGTTACTTCTGTTACTTCTTTTTAAATCTGTGTAACAAACCAAAGGAAAATGATGGGCCATTAACATCAGTAATCTTACCTTTGAAATGATGCCATTGCCCTTCTCACGGTATCAATGTTTACATAATTTTCCGTGACAGCAAAGACATCATTTTTACATAGAAGGTGGAAATGTTTTAATTTTACGAAGCGGGACGGCGAAAATTTTTTGGCTTTTGTGCCGATCACTAACAATCATTGTAACGATTTCCGACTAACGCAATTGTCGACAAAAGATTTTAAAAGCCTCTTTTTTTTTTCTTAATTACTACTGTTAGCAAAGAATGCCGAAATGAAGCGAAATTCAAAACCGAACCCAATTTCGCCTTACACAAACTTACGGAAAATCGCCAAAAGTTCTAAACACAAAGAGCCATTAGGTGTTGCATATGTCCGAAAAGTAAAGTATTATTCCAAAGAGAAAAAATAATATTCAAAATTATATTTTCAGTATAAATAAAAAAATACGTACCCTGAAAAGCAAAACATAATCGCTACACCCATTTTCAAAACAAGTGTACTATACAAAAAAAAATTACCCTCGGGATCACGTAAACAATGTGAACAATTATCTTGGAAAAATGATGTACCATTTTGGAATTAAACCTTTAAATCAATCCATTGCTCATTGTGACACAAACATTAGAAAGGTTCGAAGGTACGGGCGTGATTACAAAAGTAAAGCAGCCTATTTTTGTTGTCTCAAAAAGTTAGAGGACTAAAAAGACGAATATGGTACAATTGCATGCGAAAATATTTAACAGAAAACTTTTAAACATCAGGCCACATGACACTTAACTTAACAGAAAATAGTAATCAAGCAGCAAGTATTGTTTATAACGCGTAAAATCCTTGTTTGGATGGATAAATAACTCGTACAGGAATATTCCGACATGTTTCTATTTATTTTGCGCATGCGCAAATTCATTCTATATTTAACTGGTTTGTTTTACATCTTTTTTGTCTGTCGATAAGTCAAATTGTAAGCACTAAATGTTTGGGTTTCGATTCTACTTGATGTCACTATCCTCATTTTCTTAAACTGTCGAAATCAGTAATATATATAATATTCTATAGAAAATGTTCTCTTTAATAACAAATACGAAATCTGCATTAATTAAAATATATGAAAGTGTATTTTACGACCGGTAGTATTTTACGACCGGATAGTATTTTATAAATCTCAGCAAGAAGAAACATTTCAAGTATATGTCATGGCTAGGAAATAGGCTCTCTTAGAGAACCACACTTACAAGAAACATTTTTAGCTAAGAAAGAAATTACCGTCGTCGATTTGTACTTCTGTTACATTTTCATAACTGTGTAAGAAACCAAAAGAAAAGGATGGGGAAATTAACATTATTAATCTTAGTTTTTTACACTTCGCACTATATCAATGCTTACATAATTTTTCGTGACAGCGAAGACATCATTGTTACATAGAAGGTGGAAATGTTTTAATTTACGAAGCGGGGCGACGGAAATTATTTATCGTACGCGTCGATCATAAACAAGCATTGTAAGCGGAATTGTCGACTGATGATTTTAAATGCCTCATTTTTTATTCTTAAGGACTGGTGTCAGCCAAGAATGCCGAAATAAAGCGAAACTCGAACTAACTTAATTTCAGCTTACACAGACTTGTGGAGAATCGCCAAAGGATTCTAAGCGTGAGAAACGATTCTAAAAACATAGAGCCATTGGGCTTTGAATATGACCGAAAAGTAAAGTATTATTCCAAAGAGAAAAAAGAACATGCCTAACAATATTTTCATGACTACGCTAAAAAGAAAAAAGATAATTGGTGCACCCATTTTCAAAACAAGTGCACTTTACAAAAAAAAAAAAAACAATTTTCTTTTTTAAAAAACAGAATAAATTACCCTCTTGACCAGGGAAACAATACGTAGAATAAAATGGGGGAAAATGATGCACTATTTTGGAAAAAGGATACATTACACGAAAAGTACGTCAGGTACATCATACGATCAGATACTGCTGTTATATACGTGAATGGGCCGCTTTAGGCATTCACTTTTACCTTCTACGTGCCCCACCCTCACTCTTTATTTACTGTATCAGGATTTTCATGGACGCTGCTCGACCAAGCTCCAATCTATGATTCCATTCTATTACAATTACAGCGATGTCGTATTACTACAACCGTTGCAAATAATTTCACTTTTTTCCATTCTGTATATAAGAACTGATTTTTATTAACAAAACTTTTTTCAAGACTATTATTATTTGTGCAATCCGTTTCCGGTAAAATACATAATCGTATCCGAATAATATAAACAAAATATTTGCTATAAACTAAAATTTCTTAAATACACAAAATTCACGAAATGCTATTTTATTTTCTTAGTTTTTAATTCACTATCACTACAGGAAGAAGTGGAAAAGGTAGAAAGCATATAGTTTCAAGATATAGAAAGATGAGGATGAAAAAACAACAACGAACGAATACATCTTGTACCTTTAAAATCATTCGTAGACATTTTTTGCTGACGACACTACCATCTACGGCAGCACATCAAAAGCCGTAAACGACTAAGTTTTCTCTGATTCTCTTTCCTCTTGTCTTGAGCGTGTGGTAGAATGGAGGAAAAAGTGTCTGGTTACATTTACTGCATCTAAAACCAAGCTTCTATCTTTACGTCATCAACGTTCTGATCAATTAAAATGAGTGGGCCTTGTGTTTGGGAGGCGCCAAGCTTCTGGCCTTGACCTTTATTCCTTATCTAAAATGGAACACGTACATCAAATCCGTTGTCAAGGTTGCTGGTGCCATTCTCTACCTATATAAGAGCCAGGTACGTCCAATAATGTAGTATTGCTGTCACATCTGGAAAGGAGCTGATAGGAAGATTTATCCTGCCTTGACAGAGTTCAGAATAGACTTCGAAGCCTAATGGGAGATGCCCTTGACTCTTCCTTGCAACGTCTCTTTCTGACAAAAGAGACGTTGCGAGCTTCTCTTTGGTTTATCGTTATTGCCATGACACGTGCTCGTCTGAGCTTCAATCTATAATTTATTTTCTTTCATGCTAACTTGTATTGAGGTAAACCGCCATTAAAAAAACACTAACTGAAACGTTGATGCTTGAAATATAAAGATATCTCGGAAAAATGTCATAGATGGCGCCTTCTGACGATTTAACAGGTCATCTGAATAAACCACCTCTTTTAAGAAAAGCAATTAACCAAATTCTGGATGGTCAATATGTATTATTGGGTGAAGACACAGACCAAGCCGTTGTGAGAAGGGAATTCAGCATGAACTCGGGAGCGTCGTATAATCAGCAGAAGTAAACAGTGTTGCAACACAGACTTAGTGTCGTGCGCGTTCCGAGCATCTAGGCAGTATTTTCCAGTACAGAGAGTCTTGTTACACTGAAAGAGTCCGGCACTAGACAAAGTCAAAAGCGTAGCCACTGGGACTTAAGTTTAATGCCCAAGTGGTATATTTAAGTATCAGATTGGATTACATTTATGGTCCTACGACCAGGGCTATTTTGTTTACATTTAAGGGTCCATTGAGTTGCATGTTTCATTTCGTCAAAATAAGGATGTTCCTTTATTAATCGGAGTTTTTGTTTTCGATTATCGATATCCTAAACTTCTTGGAGGCATTCCGATATAAAACATATCACACCTGTGGTATATTAGTCTGAAATTTTATAAAAATCGGACCAGCCATTCCAGAGTTCGTAGGAAACAAAGAGGGAGAGAAGGAGAGAGAGAGGGGGAAAGAGAAAGAGAGAAAGAGAGGGAGAGAGCATTTCATATATAAGTAGATAGATTTTTGTGTGGTCTCATTCGACTCTAAACTAATAGAGATTTAAATTAAAAAAAAACTGTAATTCCATTAATACGGTCATCGCTGTCTTCGCGAACGCTCTTATTTTATAACTCTTTTTTTCTGTCTATTATGATGCCCCGTTTCACGACCTTATCCCTATAAAACGCAAGCCAAATTAATTCGTGTCGTCTTAATGTCGCCTTTGTCATAGTTAATTATAATAAGTACTTTCAAGTCTTGTTTGTAATTTTCTAATGAACAAAAAAATAATAATAATAATAACACAATCAACGCTTCGCTATCCTGAGATCAATTACGACATATTTCTTTTTCATACTATATCGTATTAAATTCTGTTCATTTTCAATCTGGTGGTGACATTCGCTCGCAGCAAACGACACCTATAAAGTAAAGAGTTTGATAAAGACGAAATGGTGGGTGCTTACTCGGATGTGGCAGTTACTTCCCTTGCCGCTGGCGCTCTCCAACACCGGTGGTTTTTATTAATTAGACGTAAAACGGATGTTAATTAGGGTCGTCGGAACAAAGATTAACAATAGAGAGAGGCAGAAACAGAGAGTGGGAAGTAAAAGAGAGATGCCCATTTGTAAATTTAAGAGAAATACTGAAGGTTTACTTTTTCTTTTCTAGGAGGTCCTCACTTATCAACGCCCATAGCCCCCCACTCCCGACCATATAGGCGAGTGGGTGGCAGGTATAGGCTGTGATAACATCGTGATTATCGGTAATGGTAGACTTTGAGTGGGTTTAGTTATTATAAAGGACGACCGAACAAAAACTTTATAGTAGACTTGTATACGACCATATTATAATAAGCTGGGAAACAGCCATGCTGTATTGAGCTCTGCAGGCGGGCAATTCTAAGTAAAAAAAACCTTTGCTTATGAAATTCTCGTTAGGTTTTAGGTACAAGAGCAAGGGAAATTGTTGAGGGTTGTTCTAGCTAGAAAAATATTTGTTGCGAATATTTTACGTGTCGGAGCATAGACGAAAGCTTAAGCAGGCATCTGCTATGAAAATAACGATAAAATAGAGATAGACTCGCAACGTTTTTTCTGTAAAAAAGAGGAAGTAGAGAGGTATTTTTTTTCTTAATTATCGAGTAATGTTTTGTTAATAACTATTAAGCTTAATAGCGCACCTTATGCAAAAAAAAAAAAAATTCTCGTAAAACAATGTATTTTATTTACTGCATCTCCACTAGGTTAGACAGACACTACCGATCAGACCAAGAATTTTTCGACTGCAACCCCGTTCAGATAGCTACCTCTATCCAAAAACCAGTCGCCGTTTAAATCGTGGGTAGCTACTCATGATGACTTGAAACTTTGAGAACTCCATGTCGTGATTTCAAGACTAGGGTATTTAGTTGTATTCCCCTACAAAAACTGTGATATCCACGTCGGAAACTAGGATTCATAATTCGTAATGTTGCAGCGCACCTGCTGGAATGGAATATGCGATGCCACGGATGTTGAACTTATTAGCTGAAACTTCATTCATCGTTTTCGGCGAAAGAATCAATCATATATGTAAAGAAAAAGAAAGAGATAAAAAGAGAGAAAGAGGGTAGAGAAGAGATGTTAAGAGATTGATAGACAGCAAGAGAGAGAGAGAGAGCGAGTGAGAGACAGGGTAGAAGTATAGAGATTCGTCGAAAGAGTGAGATGGATAGAAAGTAAAATAGAATGATTAATAGACATCTAGTGATAGTGAAAGAGAGATAGATGGAAAGAGATCCTGCGAGAGATAGAGATAGATAGATAGATAGAGAGAGAGAGAGAGAGAGAGAGAGATTTAGGAAATTGATTGACAGATATATAGGAGTAGAGATATTTTTTACAGGGGAATAACCACTTACGAAAGAGTGAAAGCCACTCGAGGATAAGAATTAATCAGTGTGTGGTGGTCACCGGTACAACTGCGGTAATGATAAAAATAAGTCATAATTTGATCATTGGAGCGGACGGCTAAACAAGAACTTGTTTACATTGGATTTAAAGACAACCATGTTGTAGTCATCCAGAAAGGGGACAGAGTTCCACAGGGGACAGCTCTAGGAAAATGTTTTGATCATTGAATCTGCGTTTAGATTTTGGTACAGTTATGACACTATTCGCTAGTGCCATTGGTCGTTATTATTGTGTTGTTCCCCCACAATGGCCGAATGATGATTTGGTCGCAAGGAGCGACACGAAAAAAGAAGGACCGCAATGCAAGTTCATGATTTCCTTTCTCTTGATCGCTAGAAGCAATGAGCACGTGTATTTTGTTGCTTTCTGTAAAACAGAGAGGGGCACCCTCCCTCTCCCTCGGTACTAGATAGGAATAGCTAGGTCGTTAGCTTAAAGGTTGATAACTCAAAATTAATTGTTAATTGTTGTAATATATAATGTGTAAAATAAATTAGTTAATATTTATATAATTATATTACAACCGTTGTTGCGTTGTTTGATCTGCTTTGAATGGTTAAATGTTGAAGCGGTGCTGGAGACGATTCTAGCCAGAGGGACTTCAACATGAAGACGTCATCCCCAGAGAATGAAGAAACCAGCCACGCCCAAATCTCATGTATGTCTTCCGTCTTCAGCTCTTGTAAGACATCTAACCAGCTAGTCCTCATATTCTATCGTTACAATCTGGTACTGTTCCCAGAACTTTTCTTGTAAACGCTGGGCGGTCATTCTAGTGAGCGACTCATATTGTCACACAGTCAGAGAGTGGGATAAATTTTTGATAGTTGTTATAGTTAATCGAGCGTTGTGTATGAAAGTTTGACATAAAAAGCTCATCGATTGGAGATCAGACGAGCACTTGCCGTGAAAATAAAGATGGATCAAAGACAGATTCACAATGTCTCTTCTATGGTAAAAATGCTGCAGGGAAGAGAAAAGGGCATAACTTGTAAAGTTTGGAAGGTAGGATATAATGGTCATACCAGATCTAGCAACAGTAGAGGGTTGAGGGAAAGAGAGCCACAGAGTTAGATTATAAAAGAATCAGAGAAAGAGCTAGCAATATCGACAGAAAGAAAAACTAATACAGAAAATAAAGAATGAATGAACAAATAAATACTCTGTGTTGACAAACCGTAAGCAATCCAAACATGTTCTCTTCGAACAGAAAAAGCATACAAATATTTGTTAACAATCGCGCGAGCCGGTCGGCTACGCAGCATGAATCCCATATCGGTAAACGCCTAATACAATCAAGGTCTTTCAATCTCCACGTCAATAACACTTAATCCCTATTTCCGACGATTACATTCTCCCTCTTCCAATTTTAGTGTTTTCTCGACACTTCACTCCCAAGCATGCCATGTTGTATGGACTTGGCTTTTTTTTTTAATTCATGTACGATTGTTTATTTTTGATTTTTGTTTTTCTTTTGTAACACGTTTGCTTTCTATTCCCTTTTCTTTGTTGGTTTTTAATGCTAAAGACAGTTTTTTTTTGTGTGCGATAACTTTATCTGAATGTAATATTTGTGAAAAGATAGTCATATTAATTCGTATATAAAAATAATTTGTATTCCATTGACAACCGCACGAGTCTTTCTATAACATATCATAGCTGGTCCCAATAAACACACACACAACACACACACACACACAACACACACACACTCAGACACACAGACACACAGACACACACACACACGCACATATATATATATTGTTACGGGTCAGCAAGAAATTATTTTGCGTATGCGAGCTAATTGTCCATAAAAAGCAAGCATAGGACAAAAAATATACTAAACAATTACAAATTATTTTTTTAAAAACTCGCATTTATCTTACATGATATATTGGGGAACACACACACACACACACACACGCACCCACACACACACACACACACACACACACACATATATATATATATATATATATATATATATATATATATATATATATATATATATAGGGTTGTTAACCATATGTGATGGTATTAAATAGCAAAAAGAAAATATATTTTAGCATACATACTTTTTCATACAAAGCAACGACGTTATTTAAAGTCTCGCCACATCGCCACACGGTAGAAATCTCTTTAACTGTGCTGCTGCCTACGAATAGAAATTTATCGGCACAACAACCTGTTTGTGTAAACAAAAATGTATATATACACACTCACACACACACACACAAACAAACACACACTCACAGACACACACAGGGTTTTCTGAATAAAATAAAAAAGATTCGAAGGTCGGATGTTGATAAACAACGCTAAAAGCAATGTGGCGTCAGTCAAGGGTATTTAAAATTAGAAATAGAAAGTAGAATGTGTGTGTTTTTATGTGGTTCTATATTCTTCACATTCTATGAAGACTGTTTCAGACACAAATGCGAGAATTTCTGTTTTATGGCTTGAATTCTATCCCTCTATCCCTTTTGATTGGCTAGTTTTGGATTTTGAAGTAATATGTTTCAGCTCCTTAATGTTACGTAGTGTCTTATTAAGTGTTATTTGTATGAATATCTTGATAGATAGACCGAGAGTCCGTTTGACATTTACGTTTTGACAGTTTTACATTTTTATTAACACAAAGTTCATATTAATACAATTTCACTTTACCTTTGTTTTGGTAAAATGACACAACAAAAGACGGCAGTTATAAAAACACATGGCGGTACGTTTATTCTCCGACCGGTCGGACACGATTTTGTATTTCAGGAGTTCAAAGTTTTACATGGTTATCTCTAAAACCTCTCGCTTCCTAGAGGGTGCCCTAACTAGGAATCGGTCTGAACCTCTCTGCTTCTTCCCATTGACTTATCTGATTATATTCTAACTACTTCGAACTCTTTTCTGTAATGAGAAATTACACGTATGTCTGGTCAACGTGACAACAACTCACGTGTTTCCAACATGCGCGATTTGCACGTTTTGAAACCATTTCTGACGACCATGAAATTTCCCATTCTCTTTGTTATTTTACAAAAGAATTTTACTGACTTGTCTAATTCTGTAACCCATATTTTTATTATGCATCTTTTCGAAGAATTGTGAATCGTTTTTCCATCCAAATTTTATTTATTAAATATTTTAATAGAATCAACAATTTAACTGGACATTCCATTTAAACCTATTGTTCCTTAAAACTTCTCTACAGGGTTCGATCCCCGCTTATTCTGATATTATTTTCATTTAACTAATTCCCTATTTTTTTTACTTGCATGAAAAGGGGGCATTCCTTATCATGTAACATTAAGACAAGTTGATTCATGTTTAGTCCTGAGAGACTTTCATAAAAGAAAATATGGAGACGGCAGTCGATTATAACTCGAATGGCTAAGATCAAAGTGTAGTATCTGTTCTCCCAGTTACGAAACTTCTGCTCTTTTGAAGGGATCCACCACCGGGCTATCGGGCTAGGATAAGGTGTTTTTTACTAACTTTTGTTAGTAAGGACCAGACCCCCTCCTTTGGGGAGTCAGGACATCGAGGGCCGACACCACTTTCTGGGAGCTTGGATCTAAAAATCGATCCCATCTTGGGAGGCTGAAATTTCAGGGCCATCACGACTAGTTGATAGTTGTGAATGGCTTTTGTTGTCTTTCTTCGTTCTTCGAGACAGGGATGGTCTACTTTGTCCACCCTTAATTGCCTGGGTTTTTTTTCGAATCTATCTGGTTCTATAATAATATTTTTAGTTAACGATGTTAACAACATTAATGGAGTCGATGCCATGAGTAGTCAGTTATAAAAAATATTGTGGCAGGTGATACTAAATATTTGAGGAATATATATTATGCAATTGTAATTCATTATTGAGATGAGTATTATTTATTAATTTATTTATTGCGGATTATTCCCTCATCTTTTTTTAGATGCTGTTTCACGACGTTTCGGCCACTATTCCTCTCGTCTTCGTCAGCTGATAACCGTGACAGGAGCATTGTCTGAAATTAGCGGTTTCAATCCTACGCAAAGGCGGCCAGGGGCTTACTTGGCCAACACGTGGTGAGACGACAACTATGGGAGGCAGTAATTGGTGAGGATGATACGGAGTTCCTATCTCCTCGCGGTTACCACCTGACGAAGTCCAGAGGAATAGTTGGCCGCAACGTCGTGAAACAACAACTAAAAAGATGAGGATAACAGTCCGCAATAAATAAGTTAATGTGAAGGATATTTCGAATGATATAAACTTGTAGAATCCGTGGAAATTCCACGTTAATTTAATTTTTTTAAAACGCATTACAAACCAAAATGAATCTAAAAATAAAATAAATCTAATAACGACGAATTTAAAGCAAATATTTTTTTAAAAAAATTTTAAAAATTCAATTTTTTTTAATGATATTCAACAAACAACACATTGCTTTGTTTTGTCTTTCAGAATATCTTTTATTATTTTGCATATTTTTTTATAATCTCAAAAAATATATAATAAAAATCTTAGACCCCTCTCAACATGACTTTTTTAATTACATAATAAAATATTCAATATGAAACCGTAAACAGACAGCCATGTATTTTTTTTTTTTTTTTACATTTTTGGAGAGGAAATCGTTTCAATTATGTTTAACTGATAAAGACTTACTATGAAATGGAAGGTTACTCATTAATTTATGTTTACGATAATGACATTTTGTGACACTGGACGTACGGAGAGTAAATCAATTTTAAAATAATCCAAAGAGTAGTAATGTTTTAATCTGTATTTGTAAACTGATTTGAAACATGTTCTGCATTTGACTACTTGGGTGTTTTTATTATTATTCAATTTTACCCCAAACAAGGCATACTTCCACTTTGAAGTAGGGGGCTATTATCGGAGGCATAAGGTATAGAGGTATTACAAAGGAAGATGAGCAGCAAGATGTCTGTTCACCTTACACTTGAACTTCTGCATGTCAGTACAGTTGGGAAAGCAGAATCCTGGAAGGGGCTTCCAAAGTTTAGCAGTTGTACGGAAAACGATTGAAATAGAAGGCTTTCTTACACCGAGCGATCTCTACTTTCTATGCGTGGGTTTTACTGCTTGTTGGGTTCGTTTGGGGTATTTACGTCGAGAGGGTGCAAGTGTTTGTAGATTGTCAGAGCATCTACCATTAAAATGCTTGTAGAACAGGCAGGGGGATACAAGATCTCATCGATGGGACAGAGGCTGAAGCTTAGATGACAGTTCAGGACATATGAGGTTAGCGACTTTCTTTTGAACCCTGTCCAGGAATGAGAAACTAGTAGCAGATGCACCAGCTCAAATGTGACAACAGTACTTCATACATGGGCAAATGTTGGCCTTATAGATGTACAGGATACTTTCAGGCGTAAGTAGCTTTCTAGCACAGTAATAGGAGCCCACTTTTTTCGCAGCAGCCTTGGCAATGCTCTCAATGTATCTATTCCAACTGTTGTTCCCTGTGAACGTTAGACCGAGAAGTTTTAAAGCAATACTTTCAGGGATTTCCTAAATATTTTACAGTCAATCGTCATCATCATAGCGTTTCACTCCATCTTGAAATCCATTGTCTGCAAGTGTTCAAGGTCCACATCGGAGCATGCCTCGTTTAGGAGACGGTCTGTGAGGATGCGTCCGAGAGTCTGCACGTCGACTCTACGGGGACATCGACCGTTCTGTGCATAGCCACATGTGTGCAGGTTGTACATTGTAAAAGAAAATCTTTAATTTAATCTTTCAGTCCAGCACGTCTTGTGCAATGTTCTTCTTTTTTACCCTGTTTTTTTCGAATGTTCCCATTTTATATAACGTTTCACTGATTTCTTTCTATCGGTGAAATAGCGATGCGCCTCGAGACTACTACGAATCTCTTTCTAACACAATTGCAAGAATGATGTTATGTTGATATTTGTAAACGATATTATATAAAACCTGGGGTCGCTGTCATATTCATATATGTCCATTTCGCGAAATTAACTCTGTTATAAGCAAGTTTGGCCTTCAAAAATTGCATTTGACGTTTTCAAAGTGTAACCTATGGACTAGCTAAAAAGAAAAGGAAAGTATTGTAGAGATTTAAGTTTTGAAATTAATTTTGAAATATGAATAGTATTTTTACACGGATTAATATTGTGTGTTTTTTTGTTTTGTTTGTTTGTTTGCTTTTTGGGGATGGGGGCTGGTGATTCGTATTATTTGACAGAAAAATTTCAAAGGTCGATATGTTGCGACTAACGAGCGTCAGATATTACCACGACTGAAACGTTTCAAAGACAACACTTAACATGAGAACAGTTGTCCAAATAATCCAAATAACACAAAGAGAGAAAGAAGAGAGAGAGAGAGAGAAACAGAGAGAGAGCGAGAAACAGAGAGAGAGAGAGAAACAGAGAGAGAGAGAGACAGAGGGAGAATCGCGTTTTACTTCTATATTCTTAATTGTCTTACTAACGGGGCCCGTGAAAATTCCACAGCGGACTCTTTCATATGTAATATATTGATGTTGACAATCTGCGGATGTTCAGCGTAAATGGGGACGCTCTTGTATTATTGTAGCCCTTTTGTTAAAACTGCAAAAGTATTATCAAAGCTAGAAGGGACGCTCGGCGTAGCCCGGTCGTAAAATATGATTAAACATTATATTTTAATTCAAGCAGATTTCTTATATATTATCATAGACTTCATTTCTATCGAATTCTATATATTATTAAGTTGTAATTTCAAGAATAAAAACTATATCCATATAACTATGGTGCATTAGCTTGAATCGAAACCGAAATCAAAGCTTATGAATATATATATATATATATATATATATATATATATATATATATATATATATATATATATAAAATGAGTTCCTTCAGCTTTAATCGAAAGAGAAACAAAAACTTGGAATTCTTGGTAAAATTATTTTATAAAAAACTTGGAATTCCTGGTAAAATTATTTTATAGGAAAAAAAAAATAGAGGACTTAAGTGCAAGCAGCTATAATCGAAATCGAAACCAAAACTTATGAAGAATTCTTGGTAAAATTTATTTATTACAAGTAATAGAAGGTCATAAGAATGAAACCACAGTCACTCGAAAAAAAATGATGTAAGTGTGAGAATAAAAGGCGTGTAAGCGTGACGCACTAAATAACACATACGCTATCGTATTAATATATACATTCCCCGTTTCTGTCTCTCTCTTTTTCTAATCCACGCTTTTCCCACTCTCTTTCTCTATGTCTCTCCTACTCTACATATATGTTCATCTATATTTACGTATCTCTTACATAAATCTAACAAAATCAAGAACCAAAACGTGCTTCTCTTCCTTTCCATATGATGCGCCTATCATCGCAAATATGCTTAGACACATTTAACCCCAATAGGACGTCTTCTACGCGCTCGACTTAGTCCGCTCCCGCATCACCATCCGAGGGCCAGTGCATGCCCTGATCGGCAAACAAGCAAACATATCGGCACGGAACAGTTTCTCTTCCAGGCCGCTTAACCCGCCACCCCCCTCCCAATCCTCGGGCGTGGAAAATATGGAAGAGCCTTTGCGGCACTCAGATTATCTCTCGCAAATTAGATGAGACATTGCTGAATTTTTGCTTCTGCTTTATCGATTCCAATTAAACCTTTTCTAGTGATTAGCAGAAAACAGAATCGACAATGAATGAACGGGGTCACGACTTGGCACTCGCGTTGCTTTTTTACGGTGTCGAACGGGTCGTGTCGTTCGTGTGTTTCGAACTTGGTAAGATTAACGTTGAAACGTTATTCGACGCTAATTTACACCGCCAGCGTTGACCGGGAATAAAAAACGGCAACCTTGTCTATTTCTGCCTCTAGCATTGGATTGCGTTTTATCAATCGTATAGTACTTTAAAAAACAATAAATGTATTCTATTCATCTCTGCAGTTTATAAGTGTTTACCACAAATGAAGATCCCATGCTTGCATAAAAAATAAATAAAATAAACAAAACAATCTTGTAAAGCAAAATAAATATCAGCTTTCGATTGAAGGTTAAACAAATCGAAGCTGTTTCTGAATATTTGAGATGAGGATCGATAATTCGAAACGTTATATAAAATAGGAACATTCGAGAAAAACAGGGGAAAAAGGAAGAACATTGCACAAAACGTGCTGGACCGAAGGAGTAAATTAAATATTATTCTGAATATTATTTCGGTAAGGACCGTGGCGTAGTGGATAAAGTACTTAGTAAAATCCAGTTGTAGGTTACATTCTTCTGGAGGCTGAAGATACAACCATAACTACGGGCGACACTCAAATTGCGATCGCGAATTACTCAGGAGTTTTATCCAATTTTGGCTGGTGGAACGAGAGCATTCCACCCCTGTTGATTACAAAAAATATTCCGTTCGGAATTTCATGCGGATTCTCGAGTTCGACGGACGGATTTCCGAGTTTGGCAAACAGATCTCTGTTTCAACAAGAAAAACTTGAAGAAGATCGTAGCTTACAGTGGCCGAAACGCTGTACGAATAACGCTTAAGAAGAGAATCGACGTCCGAATAATACAAACGATACGAAATCGAACCGGATGTCTTATATTCAATTTCACCCTATCTTTCAGGGACGGGAAGATAAAAAAGTCAGGTGCTGCAGGTTTTTGTTTCAAATTTATAATGTATGTCTGTTTCTTCGGAGATGAAATTGGTGCAGTGTGCTTATTATGGCGCTTCTGCTCCATCCGCCTCGGGTCCACTTTACTCTTCCCGTCCCTGCCACGCAATTTATTGCATGTCGCAGTGAATCCGGTAATATTATAATTATTGCATCAATCAACGAATCTATTTTTCTCTTAACTCATCAGAAGAAATGGCAATATTAATCCATCGAAAGGAAATAAAATTCATTTGGGTATGATTAAAAAGTCCGAAAATTTAGGGAGAAGCTGCAATGACCTAATTATTAGCTTACATTACGCCATTTTGAACTTGGAAATAAAGGCACTACACCCCGAATATTCGTATTAACAAATTGTATTAGTTTCAGTATATACTACTAGAAATGTTCTATTTAGTAATTAATAAATTCAATATTTATAATTAATAGATCCATATCGACCCAAATATCATCAATGAATATAATAGATTACAGATGTTTGCACATATATTAAATTTATACAAAAAATTGTACAAAAAAAATTCAATTTCCGATTATATTAAATTATTTATTTAATCTGAATCTTAATCCATACGAAATTACGTTCTTATTGATGTTGTAATTAAATTTATTATTACATAAATTATAATTCTTTATAGTCCATCATTCTATTACTAACATCTTATTTAGTTTCCTTAAGAAATCATACTGTTTACCTCAATCAAACTCTTTAATATCAACTTATTTAATTTTAAACTTAACACAGTAAGTTTCCTTTCATCCAAAAACATAAATATATTTTTCCCAGATTTGTATTTTTATTTTATCATTATTTTTTTTATCGTAATCCTATATATAATAATTGGATTGCAGAGGTCTCCTCTTGACCAAATTGGCGTGAACACCTAGACGTACTGCAACCCACAAAAAGACTGCGGAATCATCACGCATTGGGGAACGGGAGAGTAAACGTATAATTCGAACATGCATAGCATAGCTGCAGAATCATGCCACAGGTGTCCTACATTTAGAGGGCATATAAGAACTTGGACCGGAGAGTTTTTTTACTTGGTGTCTCATTACCTATAAAGGTGTGAATGCCACTCGAGGATAAGAGTTAAGGCTTGAGTAGATAGTGAGATAATCTGATCAGTAATGATGAATTATTTAAGAAGACGGCAAGACTCCAAATGTATTTCTCAATCAGAAAGTAAATTATAGATACCTGCGAGCATGAAAAGTAATATGGTTGAGCTTAAAGTAAAGGACTTGTTGTTAAAACTGAAAAAGAAAAGGACAAGATATTCTAGTAAAAATATAATGAATTTATAACTTAAAATATTGCAACACTAAGAATTGATTATATAATATTGAATTGGAGTTTTTAAAAAGTTCTTAATGCTGCAATATTTTAAGTTATAAATTTATCATATATTTTACTTGAATATCTTGTCCTTTTCTTTTCCAGTTTTAAGAAATCCTTTACTTTTCCACGCTTAAGCTTAACCATATTATTTTTCATGCTCGTATTTTTCTATTTTAATCGTTTTACAGGCTTCCAGTAAATTCACTTTTCTTTGTTTAATTTCAGTGTTATGTTTTTGCCCCCATAAACATAAGATACACATATGTAAAACAATGCACGGCACTCGTCTGCTTTCAATAAAATCCCTAAATATCTCTCTTTCATTCTTTCATTCTCTCTGTTTCATTGTTACTTCTCTTTTCGTAAGAGCGGTGAATTAGTAGCAACACTAGTTGCTAAAGCGACGTGGTTGCTATGGAAACCAGTCATAAAAAAACGGCGCTCAATGCCGTATGTTTTTTTTACGATTTAGAACCCCTTCACTTTTTCTTTGTTTAATTTCAGTCTTATTTTTGGCCCCCATAAACATAAGATACACATATGTAAAACAATGCACGGTACTCGTCTGCTTTCAATAAAATCCCTAAGTATCTCTCTTTCATTCTTTCATTCTCTCTCCTTCATTGTTACTTCTCTTTTCGCAAGAGCGGTGAATTAGTAGCAACACTAGTTGCTAAAGCGACGTGCTTGCTATGGAAACCAGTCATAAAAAACGGCGCTCAACTCCTTACGGTATTATACAATTTAGAACTCCACTAAATTCATTATAACTTTTGTTTTACTGAACGAAAACTAATTTATTTTTCTTACACTATAGCTGAGAAGGTGATCTATAAACTGTAATAACTGTTTGCAATTTGGTCGGAAAATGAGTGAGCGGTGAAAGTTTAAAGCAGTTCTAAACGGCTAAAACTGTCACTTAACAATATATTAAAATACTACCGTGTTTGAACGATAAATTTTCCAAAAATGCAATTGAAAAGTATAGGAAGATTGGGGAAAAAAAGAAAAGAAACCATCGCATCTTTTGCTTAGTACTAACCACGGCACTGCACCGCTCGCCCGAACAAATGTGTATATTTGAGACTCATTCATTCACTTTTCGCCCCCATACCTTCCGCAACCAAGTAAGACTTGTATCTATGACCGGACATATATCTATAATATAAATCTCACATGTCTGTTTAAATGTATGTATGTGTGTATGTGTGTGTATTATGTATGTGTTATGTATGCCTACAACTTTCAACAGAGGCGACAGATTTTCACGAGATAGGTAGCGGTTTGAAGCACGATCCTTCGAACGACAAATATCGAAAAATTGGCTCAAACCATTAATTCCTTGACCCTTAACTGGGCACTTTTCTACAGAGAGGTGTCGCATTTTTTGCCGATATTTTCGAATGTCACCCCCTCTTTTCGATTGGCTAGTCTAAATTTAGTCTTCCAGTTTGTCGATGGACGCAACAGCAAGACTTTTTTACATTCTTTGTTCTCCTTCGTAGTATGGGTTCGAGCCTGCTCGTCTACTACGATTTTTTTTTTGTTTTTGCTCATCATACACTTCCAAACACCCGGGAAACGCCGGACACCTAGGCTAGTTAAGTAAAAAAAATGAATAATTATATAATTCAACTAAGTATCAAATAGTATGCATTTTTTATGGAAATAGTACGCGACAAGGCATAGTGCGATTTGATGTAAGGATTTATTAAATGTGTGTTCACTGTCCAAAATTATCCAACAATAGGTAGTTGATACCATGTACCTTAAATACCGTATTTAATATTTTTTTCGCAGGCATTAAAGATTCCAGCAGACTCTTGCAAATTTAATGTGTTATTAGTATATATCTTATGAGATGACTGCCCCTTTTTATGATTTCAGGTTCAAATAAACAGCAACACCGGGAATCATAATACAGCATACAAAAGTCTGATTTTCACGGCTGGTGAAATTTAAAAAAAAATGCAATATGAACTAAAGAACAATTTAGAAAAACTTTGGAAAAATGCCACAGAAACGTATGGAATGTTTCAGGCTGCTTTTGGACCATCTGTTTTTCCTTGTTGTTTTTTTTTTATACGGTGGTCACCATTTATCAAGGCCCGGAAGCCACTGGGAAATAAGGGTTATTGCAAGTACAGTACGTTAGTGTGGAGATTAAATGAAGTGTTTACTTAAGAGGGCGGTTCATTAGGAATTTGTTAACGTTGGACTTAAAGACATCCAAGTTGTAGTCAGGTGGGAAGCAGGCATACGGAACAGAGTTCCACAGGCGTGCAGTTATAAGAAAGACGCTTTGTTCATGGAATCTACGTTCTGATTTAGGCACAGATAAAGAGTGGGGGAAATTTTTCACATTGGATTCAGCTAGACGGGTGTTTTTCGTCGAGGATTTGCTAGGGGGGACCAAAGATTAAAGTTCAGACGAGCACCTGCCATGGAAATAACGATAAAACAAGGATAGGCTCGCAACGTCTCTTCTGTGGGGGATAGGTTGCAGTGTAGAGAAAAGGGCATCCCCCACTAAGCCACGAAGTCTATTTTGTACTCTGTCAAGGCAGGATAGGCTGTTTTTAGCAGCTCCTGCCCAGATATGGCAGCAGTATTCCATCCTTGGACGTACTTGGCTTTTATATAGATGGATCGTATGAATCGAAAAACAGTTTTTGAGTAGCATAAGAAATTTACAGAAGCCAGAGAATCTGTGAGGAATGGTGAGAGGTGTAGGAGGATAAGAAGGAAGTCATAAACTAGAGATAATTAGCCAAATGAGATATATCATGTATAAGGACCGTCGGGTGTTTATAGAGACAATAAGTGCACAGTTTGATGTCAGTGTGGGAACTGTACACACAATTATTCCCGAGGAATTTAAGATGCGGAAGAGTTGCGCCAAGTTATACCATGGGTGGTACATCTTTGTCACAGATTCTTTGACCAAGATGGGAATCAAGACAGTTATCCATCCTCCCTATAGTCCAGATATTGTTCCCTTTGACTTTTGGTTATTCCCTAAGCTCAAGGAAACCATTAGAAGCTGTCTTTATGAGACCAATAAGGAGGTGAAAGAGGCTGTGACGGTGGTCATTGACACGCTCACACAACAGGTCTTCTATGGAGCCTTTCAGGAATTGTTTGAATGGTACAGCTAGTACATTGCAGCCAAAGGAGATCACAGGGAACAAGTTTCCTGTGTGCACTATCAGTAAAAGTGCTCGGCACTTCTGCATGACAATTCCATGAGACGAATGTTTGTAATGTAGTTTCAGGAACGGCCGATAGAGGGCGTGTGTCAGACGAACGCGGATCGATAAATTGTATCATTCGTTGAAAATAATTATTAAAAATGTCTATAATTTTTTATAAATAAATAAAAACTTCTATATTAAAATTATATTATGCTCTATTGACAAACTAAAAATTATATTTTGATATACGTTTATAAAATATTATTGTGGAGAACCCCCCCCCAAAACTAACATACTATTGTGTAAAAAAAAATCTTCAACCTCTATAAAAGTTTCATGTTTTTCCAATTGTATTTTGCTACATTTTTCTAAAATTACATTTTTATATATTTTTATATAATCTTATTGTGAAAAAATATATATATATTTTGCTACATTTTATACAATAGTACAGAAAAAATAATTCTAAAAGAAATCTATAAATATTTCATGTTTTTAGTATATATTATTATATTTTCACTTATAAATCAATCATTTATAAGAAATATCAAAAGATAAAAATTATATTTTTTATACAATAAAAGTTTCGCTGTTCATATATTTTTTGCGTTATTTATTTCGTTATTGTATATTTTTACGTTCTCGTAGACACTTGTTTATATTTGAGGTTATCATTCAAAGAACAGGTGTCGATAACTCATCTCAGTAGCCTCATGACACTGTCATGCAGAAGTGCCAAGTGTTCATACGAAAAAAAATCTGAAAACTTATTAAAGGCACCTTGTAACTATGAAATCGACTTTCTACTCTCCTTCCAGCTAATGTAATTTCACGCTGGAAAGTTCATGTTAGTCTAACCACCACGTTTTATAAAGACTTATTGAACGCATGCCGCTGCCATTGCCGAGTGCAATTCTAAATTCGTATGGAAAATTGCAAAGTCCTTTAATGCAAGCTTAGCAATCAATAATCGTAATCGAATACGTCACGCTCCTAAACAACGAACTCAATGATCCCAGTTACTGGAGCGAAATATTGCAGTAGACATGACTGATGTTGCCTTCTATAGACATATACATACGACAGACACTTTATCCTCCTCAAAAGCGCTTATAGAAGCATAATGCAGCAATAAAAAAAAACGCCCTAGTGCATTAAACGCATTAGTTATCCACAATCAAACCAGCCATCACTCACTTAAAAGAAGACACGTTATTGATAATCAAATCGAACAGCATTATCCACGCACTTTAATCGCGCATAATAGATGAGGCTATCACAATGAAACAGTGAGCTGGTTTATATGAAATATAAACTTTATCTTACTACAAAAGAACGCTTCGTAATATATACCAATTAAAACGTCACTTATAAACCACAAAATAATCACTCTACTGTAAAAAAAAAACAAAAAAACTGTAACAAACTAGTAAGGAGACTAGATGTTTTCCGGGATTAAATGATGATCAACGAATATTTCTCTCTCCCATATTTTTATTGTTATTGAAATCGCTAAAATCGCCAATTTTTCAATTAAATCGATTGATTGCCTGCTTTACTCAGGAATCCATCGCGGTGCATCAGGAAGAAGTTCACGTGCCTCTTCGTAGTGACTTTCTCCACACGACATTATTGTCCATATTGCATTGTAGCGACTCTACTGTTGATTTTGTAAAACTATTTTTATATATAATTGCTTGAAGAAATTTGAAAATGCAAAAGTCAAGTATCACGCTTCTATTGTTCTCTAAACAGAACTATTCTCGAACGTTATATCAAAGAATGTGGTGTTGATTTTATATGTGTGTCCTCACTGCTTTTGCGGTGATAATGGGTTGAATTTAAGTTAAAAATGATGAAGTTAAATATTATTGTGCAATTGTGCTTTAAACAGAAATACTTATTTCGAAAGCACCTTTGTAATATCTAATACTGTTCATTTAATAAGTCGGAGTTTTCTGCTTGTGTGGTAATAAAACTTCTCAAATACATTGGTGATGTAAAGTTGTGTAAGGTGTTTACTTTGGTCAAAATCCCCCTTTCCTTTTTTCATGATTTTTTTTTCGATTATCGATTATCGATTATCGATACTTATCGAAATTATTCCGATATAACACTAATCTACGAACACTGCAAGGTATATAAAGTACCTTCCTGTGAAATTTCATTAAAAAAAATCAGTCCAGCTGTTTTGGCATCCCTAGCGAACGAACTCACACGCACAGACAAACACATACAGACAAACACATATACACATACATACACACACACACACACACACACACACACAAAGTGCCTTTTATATAATAATAAAGATAACGAATCTGATTTTACATGTGTATTTGATATATCATAAATATCTGTGGTTATGTTTGTATTATAGCGTGTAGATAATTAAACTGTAGATAAATTTTATCAATCTATTTATCTAATACATGAATAAAAGTCAGTTTCTTTGCCATCGATGGCTTTCCTCCTACGAAAGCAATATTTGATTCTGAGTTATTCGATTTTTTGTGAGTCATTGTGGCATTTTGCTAAGAATAATCAATTCTAATTCGATAAAATCCTTTTCTAAAAATACTTTTTTCCCGATCAGGATTAATTTCAAATGGACTCCACCTGAAATCGATAAAAAATCTTGGATATAGTCAAAATTGCTATTTTTGACTTCCGGTTACGGCTATGTTCGGGACTAGTAGCTGGTCAAATAACTGTCGGATGAAGTACGACGCTTGGGTATTACCTAGGATGTCTACCCTCCTAGGTTTTGCCGCCCGGCTTTCAGGCGGGGCAAGTTTATTGCTTGTTGCTTCTACCGGGAATGCCGACGGTATATCCAGGCAATGTTTGATAGGTCAGGTGTCCTTCCTTTAGGAGAGGTGGCTTAATATCTCAACTTGATAACCGTGCTGCTTACATTTCAGCCACTCGGGCCGAAATCTTGTCGACTTCGGGAATCTTTCTGTTGAACTAGATTATCTGCACGGTTTTTCGAACAGAAGTCTTTTATTTAATACGTGGGAGTAGCATACTCTCTATTCAATTATATACGCATGCAATGTATACAATTCGTAATTGTATTTCTGGGTCGCACAAACTTGGGAGTGTGTTTGCAATATAAAGTAGGAGTGGAGCTTAGCATAGAGTACTTTGTAAGTTGAAAAATGTTGCATAGAGTACTTTGTAAGTTGAAAATGTTGCATTTTTAAACCGTTACATTAAAATCCTGCCATTGCATTTCCATCACGTGTACCCACACGTTGTACAGTACCGTCACAAAGGAACAAAAAACAACAAAAAATAAAATCAGCATTTCCTAAAGTGCAAATGAAATGCATTTATTCGTGGTTCTTCCACCAATAACGAATTTTATTGTTTTTCAAACAGTCTTTTCGCACACATATGTGTTTTAAAACGCTCTGCCATATCACATGTACTTTTTAAGAGTCTCTGTCCCCGCCATCACACGACGACCGTAATCAACGTCATCTCGCCTTCGACTTCACACGTCTGTCTTCCTCGGACAAACTTTGCTTCTTTATTTGCTTGACCACGTGCTGTTCTTGTTTCTACTTTTTCTTTCCTTCTTCTTCCTATGACGTAAGAACGTCCAAACCTGCTTATTTTGAATATCGCTAAAAGAGCTGTACTGATGCTAATATCTCTACTAGTCAGCTATGCTACTGCTGCTGCTGATTTCGTTCGTCGATGGTCGGTAGCAATAGGAGTACACTGCTTCCATATTAACCCAGTCATTACTGACGGGTGCAGAGCATGCTACGTCTGCAGATAAAATAAAAGGGACCCGCTTGAAATTCTGTTCAAATTTTCGAGTTTAAAAGAAAGATTCCCGAGTTCGACAAGATTACCCTGGAGAAGGTCGATTATATTGAGTGACACAATGTGCAAATACGGTCCAACATAAGAATAGTAGTCCGAAGGATAAAAAAGTGCGATTAATCATTCCTCATTTAAAAAAATACAAAGTCGGAAAACAAGCACAATTTATAACTTGAATTAATTTGATTACTTAAAAGGGTTAATCAAAACAATTTTAATATTGGACTTGGCCTCTTTTGTTAAGATGAAGAGAATTAAAGCTGTACTTTTTAAACAAGATTTTATCATGACCTACATAATTCGAAAACTCTGTTGACCTAGCTTGCTTGCATCTGCGATGGAGTTGCTTGAAGTTTTATATATATATATATATATATATATATATATATATATATATATATATATATATATATATGCGTGTGCGTGTATAAATATATATATATATATATTCAGGCTCAACGTTGCTTAAATCTGACGAGAAAAGGTGTGTGTATATATATATATATATATATATATATATATATATATATATATAATATAACTGAATATAAATATTTCTACAGAAATTTCATTGAGATTCTTAAAAAAGGGTTGGTATATACCTATCTATCTCTCTCTCTCTATATATATATATATGTATATATATATATATATATAGATAGATATAACTGAATATAAATATTTTCACAGATATCAATTCTTTATAAATCTATATGAAGTAGTTATTTTCCCCCATTATTGTAAAAACTAATGTTTAAATGTGCAGATTTTTTCTTCAAACGCCATAAGTAAGATTTAAGTTTTGTTAATTTCAATCAATATTTGTCATTTATTATTTTGTTATTACTAACAGATTTTTTCTGATTTCGATACCGATTATTTCCGATAATTCCGGTTCCCTAATTCAGATTCCGATTAATCTTCCCCACACTAACACACATATATATATATATATATATATATATATATATATATATATATATATATATATGTATATATATATATATACTTCTAATTTCTTTTCCATAAATAGTCATATATTGCTACATATTTATGGGGATGTTTCGGTCAATCAGACGAACTAGAAATTTTTTTCTGTCGATGTTGCTTATACAAACTTGTAACATCTGACCGGAACATATACATAATGGTGTAGCGACTGATAAACGTTTATGTATAACAAAATGTCAAGTATATCTTCCCTTAATTCGTATTAAGCCCCCTTGTATGAGCCTTGTTAAACATTCCTTTGTTGATCCTCCTCTGGAAAATATTTACTCTTTATTATATATATATATATATATATATATATATATATATATATATATATATATATATATATATAGTCATCCACATACAGTACTGTTTCGCTGTTTCACAGCTCATCAGTGCGGCTAGACAGGCAACTACCTCAAGCCATGATTGAAACCCGACCGTTTGTACGGCGGTCAAGGCTCCTAACCATTACGCTATTGGCGGCTGCTTGAACGAGTAGTGAGTTTAACGATGTTTTGATATCTATATGATATCTATATATATATATATATATGATATCTATATGATATATATATATATATATATATATATATATATATATATATATATATATAGTTAAATGGAATTGTAGAAGGCGGTACAATGCAGAAGTAACGGAAAGACACAAGCTGAAGCAGGTGAGAAATTTATTAATACAACTTATAAATACACGTGTACATATTCATATTTCATATACGCAGTATATTTATATTTGCACAGTGGTTACCTGGGAAAGTCGGTCTGGTGGTATGCCCGGACATATTCATATTTCATATACGCAGTATATTTATATTTGCACAGTGGTTACCTGGGAAATTCGGTCTGGTGGTATGTCGGGACATACCACCAGACCGTCTTTCCCAGGTAACCACTGTGCAAATATAAATATACTGCGTATATGAAATATGAATATGTACACATGTATTTATAAGTTGTATTATTAAATTTCTCACCTGCTTCAGCTTGTGTCTTTCCGTTACTTCTGCATTGTACCGCATTCTACAATTCCATTTAACTACATACTATACAATGCTTCAACAAACTACACCCACCTCTGATATATATATATATATATATATATATATATATATATATATATATATATACACACACACATATATATACATATATATATATATATATATATATATATATTAAGGAAGGCGTAAATTTCAGAATAAAAGCATCTATTTATTAGGAACGTTTAGACGCGTTGGCTGCTCGTGTCCTCTGAAATTCTATGACAGGATACGTGAATGAATCGTATCGCTGGCTGACGATGACAGAGGCAGATTCCTTCTTTGACAGATGGAGAATAAATATGTCTGTTTTGTCTTTTCCGATGTCGAAAACGAGGTTAATATTTTAACGACAGAAAGCAAGTAATAAAGCGTTGTCAGCGATGACAGGTCGGCAGATATGTCGACAGCGTTTCCTGCAGAATCCGAAATTCTACGACGGTCCATTAAAAATAGTTAACAAAATGCGAAAAATGTTTACTTTCTCTTTTGAAAGTATCGTTAAGAGAAGAAAAAAAATGGAGGTTTCCCTTAACGAATCGTTTGCCTACATTACGTGTCGAAATTGTACAGATAACTCAACTAGAGATAATCCCTGCTAATTTCCCCACTCTGTAACCAATCCAGTGTAGAAACGGATATTATGTTTTACGGTTAATGCGAATTACGAAATTTGCAATATATACAATCTCAAACTGACGATCTTTTTCGACTTATAATTTTGAGGGATTATGTAATTTACAACATTTTTGCTTCATGGATTTTGTGATTAACGATTATTTGTAACTTAAAGATTTAGTGGCTTAAATTCATTTCAACATGCTATTTCGTCCTGTAATGCGTGAAAGAATTATGAGTTTTACAAGTGTCTCTTTTTTATAATTAATTTATAATTCCGACAGTTGCGATGTATAGCTGTTGATATGTACAGCATTTACAATGTAACACTTAAAAATACCATCTATATCCACTATGTGATATCCAGAGTTTTCTTCTATTATTGCTTTTTTTTTTTTTACACAGTGGTCACCACTTATCAAGGCCCGGAAGCCACTCAGGTATAAGGGTTATTGCAAGTACAGTACGTTAGTGTGGAGATTTGATGAAGTGTTTACTTAAGGGGGCGGTTCATTAGGAATTTGTTAACGTTGAACTTGAACACATCCAAGTTGTAGTCAGGTGGGAAGCAGGCAGACAGAACAGAGTTCCACAGGCGTGCAGTTCTAATAAAGAAGCTTTGTTCATGGAATTCGCGTTTTGATTTAGGCAAAGATAAAGAGTGAGGGAAATTTTCACAGTGGATTCGGCTAGACGGGTGTTTTTCGTGAAAGATTGGCGAGGGGGGGGCAGAGATTGGAGTTCAGACGAGCACTTGCCATGGAAATAACGATAAAACAAGGATAGGCTCGGAACGTCTCTTCTGTGGGAGAGAAGTTGCAGGGTAGAGAAAAGGGCATCCCCCACTAAGCCACAAAGTCTATTTTGTACTCTGTCAAGGCAGGATAGTCTGTTTTTGCAGCTCCTGCCCAGATATGGCAGCAGTATTCCATCCTTGGACGTACTTGGCTTTTATATAGATAGAGAATTGCATTACTAGCATGGTTACCCGGCGTTACCCGGGTGTTTGGAGGTGTATGTTGAGCAAAAAAAAAAAGCGGTCATTTTTTTTTTTAATTTAACCTCTATTATGACCTCTTAATATTTATTGTTTTGGGCTCACATCAAGTTGTTAAGTAAGATCCATGTCCAAGGAAACTATATTCCAAATTTAGAACCAACATTGTCGGAGGAGTTTGGTAGAATTCTCAACGGTCAAATCGTTGAACCTTGACCTCTTAACAGCCAAATTTCTGGCCAAAAACGGATCACAAATATTTTCCTAAATTTCAGTATGCTCTATGTCAAATTTCGAGTCTGTAGAGTTAAAATTGACAGAGTTATTGTGTACGGAAATTTACAGACACACACAGACACACACACATAGATAAATAGATTACTGTAGTCCCCTTATCTTCCTCCCTCCACGCTTTGAGTACTTGTTTAATCTTTTTTTTTATTTCAATTAGAAATCTTAGAAAGGTGCTAGTTGACAACATAAAAATTATACAGCATAAAAATAATATTACAAAATTAAAAATTCTTGAAGTGTCATATATTAGAACGATTCAACCCACTATAAATGATACCGCATTCGAGAAAAGCAGTAAGGTTCTAAAATGTCTTGCGTAGTTCGTATTGGACGGACTTTGTTAACGGTGTCCATGATCTTCCTGATTTTAATACTCGAATTTTTAATCGACCGATATTTTTAATCGACTTTAAATCGACTCTATATATTTTAACTTATCGCCGCTTACTGTATATTTTAGTTTTCATTTTAATTCTTATTTTCGCTCTTTCTAACTTTTACTTCAACAAATGATGATGATTCGTGGACGAATCGAAAGCGCTCGTAACAGCAACAACTATAGAACTTTTATTATCATTTTTATACAAACAAGATTATACGCAAAATCGAAAAACTAAAAAAAAAAAAAAAGAATTATAAAGAAAAGCATTTAATAATATTTTCATATATATATATATATATATATATATATATATATATATATATACATATATATATATATATATATATATATATATATATATATATATATATATATATATATACTAGCTGTACCCTGCCACTCGTTGCTGTGGCTCAAATTGGCGCAATGGAAAAAGTTCCAAAATGAGAAAAAGCATGTTTCTTATAGGTTTAATTTTCCATTTTGCATGGGTACACAGTTTTTGTTGTTCCATTTTCTTAGTTGATATAGAGATTTCCCGGTTTGGTGACTCTTGAATACGTAATATAAATTGTCCATGTGAAAAAAACAGTCAGTGTGTAACTGTAAGACCCACAATTGTAAAGATTGTTCCCTGTGCTTTGTTGATGGTTATTGCAAATGACAATAAAATTGGAAAGTTCAATTTCCTAAAGTGTAATGATGTATCTGGTGGAATCATAGGAATGCATGGAATGAAGATATATTCATCTGTGAAAGGTCCTGTTTAGATTGTTGTTTCTATGATATTGTTTGTTAATTTTTTTTTTACTGCAAGCTATGTGTCATTGCAAAGCTTGGATTGGTTTATATTTCACAAGATGATAATTAGTACACCAAATTTCAGTTGCAATACATGCGGTGGCATCCCTGGCAAATATAGCTGTTGGATAATTAACCACTTTATCTGCTTTCACAACAGTGTCGATGGATTTGTATTTGACTACATCACTTGGAATTTTACATTGAATAATAGCGTTAAGTTCATGGGCATCTTTGTATTGACCTGCAAGAATAGCTTATTCACTCAGTCAAATGGAATTCTTATAATTTGAATATCTGCAAAAACATTTTAAACTAACTATTCTTTTGATGAAATAAAATTACAGAAATTACAGAAGTTAAAAGTCAAAGAATTTTGCCCTTAACTCTGATCAGCTAGCACTTTTTCGTAGCCAATTTCCCACAAGTGATGCAAAAGTTTTTGTGCGGATCGAACAGTCGGCAACTGGACATGCATATTTTGAGTTAAGTTTAATGTCTTCACATGGAACAAAAAAGTAGAGTATTCGAGGCAAGCATTTATTTCATCTGCTGGTGTTGACTGAAGAATAACAGGTAACATTTGTCTGAAATCTCATGCAAGCAATATTACTGCATTCCCAAATGGTCTGACATTGCCACGCAAATCTTGCAAGGATCGACTAAGAGCCTCAAGTGATTTTTTGCGTACCATTGTGCATTCATCCTAAACAATAAGTTTGCATTTCTGCAATATTTTTCCCCATATTGGATGTTTTGGAGATGTCGAACATGAGATTTTTGAAAAATTGAATGTTTTAAAGTAGAATAAATAATTCTTCTACTTGGCAGCAAGGTCGCAGGTATTCCTCATGCAGCAAGGGCTAAGGCTATGTCATTTTGTTACCAAATGGCTGCAAAAATCAATTTAATTAGAAAGGTTTTACCAATTACTTCTGGTGCTGTCAGTAAATTAGGTGACTAAAATAGGATTTATCCATGTTTTGACAATGCCTTATTCACTGTAATTAATTTAGGAGATTAAAATAGGATGAGGGATTGGAGATGAACGGATAGAGAGGAAGATATATAGATAGAAAAGAGAAAGTAAGAGGAAAATAGAGAAAGAGAAGGAGATAGAGAGATAAAGGGATTGATAGATACAGAGAGAAGGGGAGAGTTAGAAACAGAGAGGGATGAGACAGAGGAAAGGAGAGAGAGAGAGGGAGTTAGAGAGAGAAAGGGGCAAAGAGAGATGGAGAGGGTTATATAGAGAGAAAGATAGATTGAGAGAGGGAAAGGGAGAGATGGATAGAGAGAGATATTAAGAGAGGAAGAGAGAGGGGGAGAGAAACAGAAGGTGAACTACACTTCACCGTTTGTTTCCTCGTTCAGTAGAGAAGAAATCTTTCGAGACTGAGGCAATTTTAATGTTTTGTTATTATCCAGAGTACCCCTTGTTTTTTTTGGGGGGGGGGCTAGATTTTCCTCACATTAGAAACCGACCGGGTTTATCTGTACTTTCACTTAACAAAGTAATAAAAGAAAAACATATTGTAAAATTTGAATTTAACATGAAAATACTATTTTAAAAAATAGCACGATAACATAAATGCATAAGTGCCACTTTAGGTACTCCTTGGACGTTGAGTTCCATGGCGACCAGCATAATTATTTAATGGTCGCTCCCTTAGCCCCCCCTAGTCAAGGCTAATGCATGCGCACGTAACACTTTTTTATTTACTGACGTTGGCTTAGTAACTAAACGATTTATTGATAATTTCGTAACCCTTAAACGCATGCCGGAAGATTTAAATTGGTTCATTATTGTTGTAATGAAAAAAAAATTTCATTCAACACAAAACCAAAAACGCATATTAATGATAAATGATTTATTATTCTATTTATTGAAATTTACTGATATTTAAATAAAAAAAGTAAAAAAATAAAGTTAATAAAAAAATAGTTGCTTATGTGCGCATAAAACACTTTTTTTTTAGATTAGGTCCACCTTGGAATCCCCCCCCCCAACATCCAAATCTTAAGAACAGCTTCCGGAATAACCATCACTTTTGGAGGGGGATATTTAAAAAAAAAAGTCGATAAAAGTCGTCATTTAAAAACAAATTTAAAATCAAATGTTTGTAAAAGTGAGAAGTTATTAATAAATGTTTAGTAACATTTTTCGGTGCTAATGCAGAGAGTGATCCGCGCCATTTTTTAAATCGTGTTTTTTTTTTTATTCCAACCAATCTTATATCGAAAAACAAAAAAAAACTCAAAAAGCAAGCAACAAACTTTTATTTTTTGCCTTATATAATAAAGAAAAAATGTGTAAATTAAAAAATTTGGAAGATAAACAAATGAATTATGTTTGTTTTTTGTTTTTTTTTTACTTACAAAACAGAAAATAAAATCTTTCGTCAATTTGTGGCTGTGAAATGAATCGAACCGGAAGTTCAGTTTTATCAACAGAACAGATTCGCACCACGGTTAAAAAAAATATACTTATTTTATTTAATGTTTTAATAATTCGCGCGGTAAATTTTTTTTAGTAACATAAAAACATGCCTCGACTCTAAAGATGGGTTGTCTGAAAATCTCAAATAAATTGGTAACGTAGAAATATGGTTTTATTCGTTTGGAACGAAGCAAATTTACATTTATATATATATATATATATATATATATATATATATATATATATATATATATATGTGT
>NC_136499.1:119789625-119824625 GCF_053919585.1 Euprymna scolopes | reverse complement strand
ACGAAGAAGAAAACGAGAAAGAATATGAAGAAGACCACGAAGAAGAAGAATGCGAAGAAGAAGACAAAGAAGAAGAAGAGGACGAAGAAGAAGAGGAAGAGGAAGAAGAAGACGAAGAAGAAGAAGAAGAGGAAGAAGAGGAAGAAGAAGACGAAGAAGAAGAAGAAGACGAAGAAGAAGAAGAAGAAGAAGAAGAAGAAGAACAAGAAAAAGAAGAACAAGAATAAGAAGAAGAAGAAGAAGAAGGGGAAGAAGACCACGAGGAAGAAGAATGCGAAGAAGAAGACGAAGAAGACAAAGAAGAAGAAGAAGAAAAGCAAGAACAAGAAAGATGCAGACGATGATGTCAATAAAAATGATGGAGAAAAGGAGAAAGAAGAAGAAAAGAAGAAGGGAATAAACAAATATGACAAAAAAAACAATGAATAAGAAGTCACAGAAAAGGGTATGAAACAGGGAAGGAGTATCGGAGAAGGGGTTTGTTTTACTATGCACATAGATTCGAAAGTATTGTCAAAAAAGCAAAAATATAACAAATAAATGTTATCAAAAGCAAAATAAGTTACTCTTCTACCTATCTGGAAACGTTTTTAGTTGTTTTACTCTCTTTGAGACGGGTAATTCGTTCGGAAATCATACAGTGTTTATCGATATTTTTGAAATCGGAAAATGGCGGCGAGCTCTGAGTTGAATACATTAAGTTTGGGAAAATGAGTTGAAACTAAAAATATATACACTATATTGTTAGAAACTCACCGAGTGTATGTCGGCCTATGTCAGGTAACGTATATTGATTGACTTTCTGAAGGAGAAGTGTGTATAAAATATGCTAAACGCGGTCCACGTTGGTAGTTAATGTTTGTTTTACAGACAGAACGCACGTGTGTTAACGTTGCCAGTTTGTTACCTTTCAAGAAAAGATTGCATGTAAGCAAAGACACCATTTCTTTGCAAAACCCTCCCCCTAATGTAACTCGTTCGTGAGATAATTCCGACAAATTTGTTTTACGACTAGCAGTTCTACCCAGCTTTGCTCAGGTCCTATGTACTGTCCATAACTTGTCCCACGTGTAAATACACTTTGTGTAACATTTCAAAATGCTTAGACCAAGAATTGTCTGAGTAATTTCGTAGAGACCGCCGAAGTAACCTATTTTATAACTTGCACCCCAATTTTGACCCTTTAACATTTATTACTTTGGTCTCAAATCAAAATCAATGTTTAAGCTATGTCCAAGTTATGTACATCTAAAACTTCAAATGTTTAGACCACAAAATTGGCGGAAAAAATTGGTAAAATTTGCAACGGTCAAATCTTTTGAACTTTGTCCCCGTGAGAGCTCAAATTTCTGACCCAAACGGATTAAAAAGTTTGCCCTATCTCTGAATACCCTTTATGTAAAATTTTAAATGTTTAGACCAGAAATTGGCTGAGTAATTTGGTAAAGATTGCAAGGGTCAATTTTTTAAAATTTGACCCCAGGTTAAAACCCTACACATTTATCTTTGAGGCTAAATGAAAGTAAAAAATTTGATCCATGTTCAAGTAACCTACATTTAAAATTTCAAGTGTTTAGACTCAAAATTGGCGAAGGAGTTTGGTAGAGTTTTGAAACGTGAAATCCTGGAACTTTTACCCCTTGACGAAAACTATTTAAGAAAACCCAATTTTAACACCTTAACATTTATTGTTTTGGCCTCAAATTAAATTAAAATGTTTGCCACTTGTCCAAGTAACCTGCATCTAAAATTTCAAGCGTTTAGACCCAAAATTGGCCGAGGAGTTTGGTAGAGTCTGCAAAGGTCAATTCTTTCAACTTTGACCTCTTGCCAGCAGAAATTTTGCCAAAATACTGATTAAAAAGCTTGCTATTTGTCTGATTACCTTTTATGTAAAATTTCAAATGTATAGACTTAAAATTGACTTAAGAGTTTGCTAAAGACGCAAAGGTAAAATCTTTTGAACTTTGACCTCTTGAGAGCTCAAATTCTCAGAAAAAACAAAAACGATTACAAAGCTTTCCCTCTATATGAATACACTTTATGTAAATTTTCAAAGGTTTCACAACACAGACAAGCAAGATGAATACTATGTATGAGATTTTAAGAAATTTCAGGGAGAGATTCCGTCGAATCACGCCAGCACTCCTGAAATCGGGTAAGTGGCATTTCCACTAGGTCAAGGCACTAGTTCACAACTCCATTCTTGTCACGGTTATTTGATCAAAATGGGCATCCAGACAGTTGCAGATCTTACTCCTTGCAATTTATCGCTTCAAAAGTCAAGAAAAACCTTAAAAGCTGTCGTTAGTAGAAAAGTTTAGGACATGAAAGAAACTGTGACGAGAGTGATTTTTCTTTTTAAATTGAGGAACCAGAAAGATAGATGAAGAGAAAGAAGGAAGGAGAGAGAGAGGAGAGAGAGAGAAAGAGTGAGTTGTAGCTTTCAATAGTTGTTATCTTTTTCCATGTGGCAACAGAGGGATTGTTTTAGGTGTGCTGCATCTTCTGCAGCAAGTATAATGTTTAAAGCCAAAAGAGATGTCTAATGCCTTAAATCATTTGTTCTTATTGAGAAGAAGAAAAAGAAAAAAGGAAAGCATTGATAGGAAAAATATGGCAACATAAAACTCCAGAATAAAGTAAAGACTGTTAGATTATTTGGTTTAATAATTCCTTTCGCCAACAATGTTTACGACGCTCGCTTTTAATATTCAGTGCCTCCATTCAGTCTCGAAGGGCAAATCATAGCCCCTGTAAGGGCAGCTGCGCGTGTAATTGTAGGGCAGGAGTTGAACAATCCCCAACTGAAATGGCACCGCTTGATAATCGTAGAGATAATCGTAGAGTACATACAGTACCTGAAAATCCCAAATGATTACCCATTTATCACTGACCATGTTCAACGTTGCTTAACTTCGGTGATCCAACGGGAACCGGTGTGTTAACGCGATTGTGCCTCGTAATATAAGCAGTTGCATCAGTAATAGGATTTTTTTTTCATTTCGTCACCGGCAACCCAAGATAATACTTATTAGCATTAACAGTAGCAGTAGACCGTGTCTTTTTCCTTAACCGACAACACGAAACGATCGTTCTAAGCAGTAACAATAGTAGTAGTAGCTCTTGTTTCTTTTTTTAACCGACAACACGAGACAATCTCTCCTACTATTGCTAAAAAGACGAAAGGCAAACAATACCCGTAAAAAATGCACGCGAAACGTAAAATGTAGTGTCCAGAATAAAACTGACTCGTGCAAAATATATGTGGCTATTTATTTTACCATTCTGGACGCGGAACATTATCACCTTGCTTCGTAATCACACGATTTTCGGTTCACGTGCGACGACGGTTTTCTTGCAGCAGGCGCATGCAAAACCTGACTCCTTTTTCTGTCTCTCCTCACTGTTACCACATTACAGGAATTCGATCAGCTGATTCTGTCGACGAAGTGAAAATATTTATGTAATCGAAGAACGCTGTTTTTTTCTGTTAGATTTTTACATTGAATTTGAAACTAGTGATGTTGTTTGCTATCATGCGACTGCTTCCCTATAGATTTCAACATAATCGTCTTATAAGTCAATGACTAGAGTAATGTTATCGCTTGGCATCAGAATATTTTAAAGTGCCAATTTGCAATCTTCGAAATAGTTTATTTACATAACAGTAATAATAAAGTATAAATACGTTTAACGTTCATTATTTGAGGTCAGTGGGAAATAATGGTGTATTGGTTAAGGGCAGGAGCTGACGATTTGGATGTTTAAAGTTCAAAACCAGTTCGTTCCATCAAAAATAACTTTCACTTGGGATGTTTGCAACGTGCACGTGGTCCCGCCCGTAAGTGCTAGATGTCTTTCTAGAATGAATTCTGGCCAGAGAAATATCGGAGAAACCATTGCCAACAATAAAATTTTCGAATTAATACGATCTGAATGAACGAAAGAAGCTCCATTAATCGGTTATACTACTAATAATAATAACAATACTACTGCTACTACTACTACTACTACTACTACTACTAATAATAATAATAATAATAATAACAATAATAATAATACTCTACTACTAGTATTAACGCTATTATTCCTATTTATTTTGCCTCGCCAGGAGGGCAGAGTTAGACACCATGGTCGTTTTTCAATGTAGAGAAAAGGGGGAAAAATTGTTCTCAGTTGTGAAAGATTTCTCCTTTACTAACTGAGAAAAAATGTAAGTGTAGCATCAGAAGAGATATTACACTTTGATCTTGGCCCGGACATTATTATTAACGGGTGGCTACTACGATATGTATTGGAAATCAATAGTGATTTAGCACTATAATAATAGATATGATGTCTTTCAAGAAGAAATTGTAACTAGAAAAATATCGGGGAAACCAATGACAATATAAGAAGGAGGTAAGCAAAGGAAAACTGGTATAATTTCTATACCATTCTCTTTCTTTTACTTAATTTGTATACTATATTGATTTTTACTTTATTCTTGTTACATAAATAACCGCCATTTCATAATAGTCGAACGAGTGACAAGTTCTACGTCTTTGAATATAGGCACGTCATTGCCATTATATTCACTTATAACAACAGCCGTCGATAGATTCTTAATATTATCACACCTAAACAGGCACAAATTATACAGAGTATAACGATGTAAACATAAACCTATTTAAAGTGTCGCCATCATTCAAAATGTTAATTTAAATCTCTTCTCATTCAATTGTTTAGTTGTTTTCTATTTTTCTTTTTCGCTTTTACTGGTTCTATCTAATAATCAATCAGTCGATCTGTCTATCTATCAACCTATCTATTTAACTATCGATCTTGTTAATTTTTCGAATAATCTATTAACAGGAGAAAGGAGTATTGAAGATTCCCTGCCATTTTTCTTTTGACTAAGATCACCTTCATGTTGGCCAACGATTCGTCCTCGTCGAAATTCTGATAGGTCTGATGCTCCTTTTATTCCTGGCATGCTGGTATTGTCAGTTTAAGACAACTAACCCTTGAAATATATTTTTAAAGTGAGGTTTGTTTTTATTTTAAAAAACATCAGATTGGTAGAAAAACATACATATTTATAGATAAACCGATATATTTATACATGAGAATATTGCTGAAATAACTTAGAGTATCTCATTAAAATTGCATTTAACGAAATTAAAGTATATAACGAAACAAGGGAGCACCAGGCCAGTTTCTGCGAGGAAGAATCATATGTCAATATGAAGCTGGTCTTAGACACGGAAAATAGCAGAAAATCTTTCAATACTTCTTTCTACTGCTGATAAAGCGATCATACAATTCACACGATAGGACAAAGAGTGTATAAACCATCCCAGGGTCGCAGCGAATCCTCCGAAAACACCTTGCGTCATGTGAAAAGAAATATTGAAGAGGATCCTCGGTGCAAAGCTTTTGAAATTGCAACACAAGCTGGTGTCAGTCCCATGAAAGCTGTGAGGTATCTTCACAAGCTGAGCTACCATGATAGAGCTACGAGTAGGAAAACAATACAAATACAGAAAAAATCAGGTTTTTGAGATGGTGGAGAGACCTATGACTTTTTGTCATTTTCTTTGGTGTAACGATTTGCATTATTTACCGACAGTAAAAGGGTATGAGTCGCTACCAGCAAGAGGCTGACTTTAAAAGACTGAAGCCAACGCTGACACGGACAGGGTTCTCGGTTATGGCATGGGGTGCAATTTGGAGTCATAGGCGCTCAAATATGGCGGAGTGCAAATAAAACATTAATTCTGCTAAATATGTTTCAATTTATAAATATAAAAGCGAAAATGTATGTATGTTGCTATGTGTGTTCGCTTTTTCTGGATGTCTACAAAAGGCTTTTTTCCAGAGAAGCGGTCGGTCGATTCACAACTTTTAAAACTTTTTATAGCACATATAAATCGTAATATCGCAGAGTTAACAACGGAGCTCGCCTGTCTATTTAGTTTGCTCGACTTCGGGAAGATAAATATTTAACATTTGTCGCTCACCGCATGTAGGTTAATCTTTTTCATATAACATCTTGGGAAAATAAAAATAAAAAAAGCGTTCCCGCAGTAAATGAAATACTATCCCGCAGTCAAACTTGACCTTATTAAGTCATTAAAACGTGCACCTGCCAAATCCAAGTAATTAAATAAATTCAAGCGTGTTTCCGTTAGCATCCCGCGGTGGCCCAATGGTAAAAACCGTGGCACTGTTTTTTTTTCACACTTTAATTTACAACTTTGCCTCAACGGTTCGGGTTCGATCCTCATACTTACCTACCAAAACATTTTTTTTATTTTACCCCCCCCCCCGGAGTGTTGATTTACACAAAAACAACACACACCTCCAAACACCTGGGCAACGCCGGGTACCCCCCGCTAGTATTAAATAAAGGACTTTTACCAATATTCTCAAGTGGAAAAATTAACCAAGTTAACTTCCTATTTATGAAGGACAAAGTTTTTCGTCACTCCGCTTGGGCGACACAACATTGGATCGGTCAAAATGGTATTAATAAAAATTTATGGCCAAGCCAGTCCTCGGATATGAACACAATTGAAACTCTTTGGAACATATAAGATCGGAACCTTCACAAAAAGAAAAGGAAGCTATCTTCTAAACCTGAAATTTGAGGACTATTGCGTCAGTCATGGCAAGAACTTCCTCCAAATAATATGCGTCAACTTTCCTTCTCATCAAAGGGTAGGAATTAGCAAAATGCGGGATCGGATTTCCCTCTGATGAGAAGGAAAGTATTTCTTCGAAACTCCGCGGATAAAGGACTATCCACTTATCAAGTGTTTCATTTTCAGATTAAATATGTTTTTAACTCTTTTTCAAAGTGTTTTTAACATGTTTTATTAACTGTTTGCTCTTATATATATATATATATATATATATATATATATATATATATATATATATATATGATTATTAAAAATGGGTAATATTCGCCGATATGATAATTCAGGTCCGTAACACACACACACACACACACACAGATATATATATATATATATATATATATATATATATATATATATATATACTATTCAGAATAATGAAATACAATAAACCTACTGGTGTGCAAATCCAGTGATTATCGGTCTTAAAAAACATTATTGAATGTAATATTTTATATAAGACTACCCCAGCTAAATAAAATTGCTAATTATCCTAGATAGAACAAATAAATCATTTTTGTGATATGAAAAAGTTACATTTCAAATATAGAAATTTTATGGTATGCAAGACAAAGAATACAGTATAGTAAAATAAATTTCCTTAACCCATGAGTTTTCGATATTTATACATCTCTTCGGAGGAAAAATATTAGCAAATATTATAAAAGTTTTTCACCTGATTAGCTAGCGGTAATAAACATAGAAAATTAAATGTTTTTTAAAGTTTTTAAATAAATTAGCTACATAGAATAAGCAAAAATGGATAATGATGCAAAAAAAAAAGAAAAGAAAAGAAAAGGATATTGAACTTCAAATCGAAAGTGTATGCTAAATCCTGTAATGGAAGGTCTTGGTATTCGGCAGGTAAAATTATCCAACACGCATTGTTATAAATCCAAGGAAGCTGGTAACAATCCAATATATACATATTTCCACAGTTTTTCGTTAGTTTGATTGGATATCCTGCAGATCTGTGATTACATAAGTCCGGTAAAAATTTGGGGAAAAATTTGAGTATTTAATAAGGGATAGTAACCTTCAGTTGTGGCTCCCTTCGTCTCCGGGACACTGTAAGAAAAAATTTCCTCATTTATTCTCGTTCTAAACTGTTACAATATTTTTTGGAATATAATGCAGGTAAATATTTATTTGCTGCCACCGCAGCAAAATGTGGCACAAGGCCGGAAGGTGGAGAACAGGCGAGCTCCGCGAAAGAAGGGGCACTCTCGCCTCAACAAAAATTGCCTGCGCAACCCCCGGTAGCATTCCCCCGTAGGGGCGCCTCAAGCGACAAGCAATAAACTTTCCCCATCGGAGAGCCCGGGGACAAGGCCTGGGAGGGTGGACCACCTGGATATTACCCAGGCGATTTACCTCAGTCTAACAGGTGCTGGACGGTTCCCGGCCCCTCACCTGTCGGACTGAGTGAAAAGAACGAATCTTTGACTTGTACTATTACCCTGTTCCCATGCAGCCAAAGCTGCTAGGAGACATATCGCCATCATAGTAAGACAATAATGGACTGTAATGTATATTTTGTTGCAATTTAAAAATATTATCTTTCATCTAGCAATTAATGATATAGATATAAAAAGTTCAATGATTTTTTTAAAGTGCAACAAAAGGTACATTACATAAAATAAATCCAAGGTAATTTTTTTTGATTCAATTTAAATTAAATTTTTATACCTTACTTTATAAAAATTTATAAAAGTGCACTTTGAAGATAAATAAATTTCAAATTGAATCTTGTACCTTTATTTTTAAAGCCTATAGTACAAAGATTTTGTTTAACAATTTCCATGCCTTGGATGAAATGCTTTTCTAACTGATATATATATATATATATATATATATATATATATATATATATATATATATAATTTTTAAAATATAATTATCTTCTGACACGTGTTTCTTTGTCTACGACTCACAAGGATGGCTAAATCTAGCGAGATTCGAAATCGGGACCCCATGGTAAGAAGTGTAACCACTAAACAATAGGCTATCACGCACGACTGAATGTATCGCGTTTTTTATGTAGTTGTTATTTGTTTTTGCTTTGCGATACTTTTTGAATGAAGTCAATTATATATACGAAAGTGCATTTTTACCTAAATGCGAGTTGTGAATAAGTATATATATATATATATATATATATATATATATATATATATATATATATATATATATATATATATATAATATATATGGCGATTAAGCTACACTGAATATTCTGCGTTTCATCCACTATAGGATTCGTCAGGCTTATGCGCCTTATTTCCTTAACCCATGACGAATCTTATAGTGGATGAAACGCAGAATATTCAATGTAGCTTAATCGCCATATATATTTTATAAATTACTAACTAGCTCTACCTACGTATTGAGCACTTTTGACGCAAATACTTAAAGTTTACGCATAAATCTATACTTTCGTATATTAAATTTATGTGAGTAAATTAAGTATATATATATATATATATATATATATATATATATATATATATATATATATATACGGGGGGGTATTAAATGGGAATTATAAAGAAAGATAGAAACAGAAGCGATACTTTCCATACCTATACTTTCTGCCTATATAACTGTTTCTTTTATTTTCTTTTTCATAATTGCATTCATTGTTTATTTATCGGCGTTTCCTATTTTATTTTATTTTATTTTTACTCCACGTTCGGTCTAATGGCCTTGTCGATTGTCATGAAATCGGAGCACCTGCTAAGCGGTCTCGTTTATTTTCCCGGCTCAACCTACGCGCCGGGAAACGGTGCTACCAAATCAATGGTCGGCGATTGTGTGAATTGCAGCGCTGGCAGGATTGACAATGGCGGCCGAAAAACGGAAATGACGTATGACCACGTCATCTACTGACTGCTAATCACACATCTATATCGGGTCGCAATGATGGACGACAGGCAATGAAGCTGTCAACGTTTTGAGTAACGTCTTTTTCACCACACGCAGACTTTACGCAGTCTCTACTCCACCTCTACTCGTGTATCTCACACATTTTTTTTAATTTTTTATGCTTAGTCAGTTTTAAAAAAATCTTTTTTAATATTTATTTTATGAAACCCTTTTATTTTTCGCAATGATGTTTTAATGGCTTGTTTAAAGAGGTATTTTCTTCTTTTTTTTTTCAGAGTTGCTTTCTTTTATTTTTGCATGCTACATTATCGGATATTATTAAGTTTTATCTAGGTGTATAAGCATTTCGAAGTCACTGAAGTTCGAGATGGCGCACGGCTTCAAGTGCCAGGGCCAGCTATCACGTCATATCAGAATAGGTATTTAACGGGTGGTTATATATATATATATATATATATATATATATATATATATATATATATATATATATATATATATATATATATATATACTAACAAAAGTACACGTCGTTGACTGGGTTCAAAAACCGCCTACAGAAAATGGACTCTGATTTATGAAAGTATGATAGGTTATGAAACGGAAGGGTTGTAAAGAGATAGCTTCGAATTTGGGGGTATCAAAACCAAAGCAAAATATGGTGAAAGTAAAAATAAAATATATGAACCCCATAATTTATTATACCATACCTGTTCACACTGAAACTCTTATCACAATATCCTGTGGATCTATATAAAAAAAAAACCTTGTTAAACTTTGTGACATATTTCCATTCTATGGAGGTCAGGCGCGAACGAACACCCAATAATTTTATTATACCATATTTCTTCAAACTGAAACATAATTATCAAAGTATACTTACGCAGATAGATATGAAAAGTCTTATTAAAGTGTGTGCCTGTTTCAATTCTATGGAGGCCAGGCGCGAACGCAGCCCCCCCACCAATTCTATTATACCATCCCTATTTAAGTTAAAACATATTTATCAAAGAATTATTATGTACATCTAAATAAAAAAAAAACACTTGTAAACGTTTATTTTTTAAATTAATTTTTTTTTTATTTCCATACTTTGTGGACCAGGCGCGTACGCAGACCCCACCATTTTAATGAATCCTCATTATGCCAGATCAAATATACCTATGCCTGTGTTTCCATACATCTTCTATCATTATATGTGATCAGTTTTCTATAATAGTCAAGCATATAGTAGCCTATTCGTGACCAGACACACACACACACATACAGACGTTCAGATTTATATTATAGATATATGTATGCATGTATAGCGTGCCAGAAGGCGATGAAAAATCCAATATACTGCTCAATCGTGGATGTGAGAGCTGTAGATATAATATTTATTTTAAAGGCGTTCCAGTTGTTTCATCCTTATGGTTGATTCAACACAATGAAACTGGTACGCCTTTGCAATATGTATAGATAGTGTTGAAATAAATACTATATATATATATATATATATATATATATATATATACATTACAATAGAAAATGCGAGCATGAAACGTAAATTGATTAAGCTTAAACATGGAAAAGTAAAGAGTAAGTTGTTAAAACTGGAAAAGAAATAACAAGATACTCTAGTAAAAATATAATAAATTTATAACTTAAAATATTGCAGCATTAAGAATTGATTATATAATGTTATAAATTGAATTATAAAGAAATCCTTAATGCTGCAATATTTTAAGTTATAAATTTATTATATTTTTATTATAATATCTTGTCCTTTTCTTTTCCAGTTAAACAACCAGTCCTTTACTTTTCCCTGTTTAATCTTAACCATATTTTTTATATGCACGCATTTTTCTATTGTAATCCATGATTTTTTCATGTTTCCAAAAAATTCACTTGTTCTATGTTTGATTTCAGTCTTATTTTTGCCGGCATAAACACATGTAATAACAATGTACGGCACTCGTCTGCTTTCAATGAAATACCCCGAATTATCTCCCTTTCATGCTTTCTGTCTGTTTCACGAGTTACTTCTGTAAAAAAGTTTCTATTGAAACATGTCACTCACGGCCTTACATATTTTTACGATTTGAACACCAGAAAATTCATCATAACTTTTGTTTTCCTTAAGGAAAATTGAATTTTTTTTTCACAATATAGCTAAGAGAATAGTCCAGAACCTGTAATAATTGTTGGAAAGTTGGTTGAAAAATAAGTGAGCGGTGAAACTTCAAAGCAGTTCTAAATGACTAAAGCTGCCATTTAAACACATATTCAAACACTGCCGTCTTTGAATTATATATCTATATCTATATCTATCTCTCTCTCTCTCTCTCTCTCTCTCTCTCTCTCTATATATATATATATATATATATATATATATATATATATATATATATATATATATAAATGATTACTCCCGAAAGGATAAAACACTATTGTCCGCAGGTATTTAATAATTATTATAGTAGATAATTATGTCAGCTCCTTTAAGAAAATCGTTTCTTATCCTTGATAATAATTTCGAAAAAAAATCCCTTTTCAAATGGTAGACGTGACAGATCGATTCAAAGCAGGCTAGAATCGATTTGTCACGTCTACCATTTGAAAAGGGAGTTTTTTCCGAAATTATTATGGATATTGTCGCAGACATAACAAGTAAGACATTTGTATTTAATACAACTGAATAAATATATGTATATATAGACATATATGTATGTATTATTGATTTGTAAATCACCACTTGTTTTCGTCTTCTTTCATCAGCACCGACTATATCTCATTCCTCGCATTGTGATAGCCTTCTAAACCTCTACTATATATATATATATATATATATATATATATTGATTGAGATTGTCGGACTGACTTCCTCATCTTGGTTGTTATAGTCACAACGTTTCGGCCGTTTTGCCCTCTGGCCTTCATCAGGTGTTTTGTATCGAACTGGGGAACCGTTTGTTAGAAGTCTCGAACCCAACCCTTTATTATTATTACGGGGGTAAAATGTTCGGACTCCAGCTAGGCTCTGGGACATAGTTGCTGATTCTCTGTTTTGAATGTTACTTTTCACTGCTTTCGTTCAGGATTGAACTCAGCACCTTTGTGTAACTGTAAACTTTGATACAACGTCTAGGACAACTTGGCCATATGTCACTGTAATAATAATAAAGGGTTGGGTTCGGGACTTCTAACAAACGGTTCCCCAATTCGATACAAAACACCTTATGAAGGCCGGAGGGCAAAATGTCCGAAACGTTGTGACTATAACAACCAAGATGAGGAAGTCAGTCCGACAATCTCAATCAATGAAAACACCTCATCTCCAAAATATAGACAATTAATATATATATATATATATATATATATATATATATATATATATATATATATATATATATATATATATATATATATTTAATTTACTCACATAAAATTAATATACGAAAGTATAGATTTATGCGTAAACTTTTAGTATTTACTTCCAAAATGCTCAATACGTTGGTAGAGCTAGTTAGTAATTTATAAAAAAAATATATGGCGATTAAGCTACACTGAATATTCCGCGTTTCATCGACTCTAGAACTCCTCAGGCTTATGCGCATAAGTCCTAGAGTGGATGAAACGCGGAATATTCAGTGTAGCTTAATCGCCATATATTTTTTTATAAATTACTAACTACTATATATATATATATATATATATATATATATATATATATATATATATATATATATAGCCATCCAGAGACACTGTTTCGCTTAATCACAGCTCCTTAGTGCGCCTAGGCATGCAACTACCTCAAAGCAGGATCAAATTCATTCATTTCTCTATGCCTCTATTTATCATTCCTTTTCTATTCATCTTTCTCTGTCGTTTTGCTTTCTCTGTCTGTTTGCTTTTCTTTTCTCGTATTCATTTTTATATTTCTCTACTTTCGCCTTTTCGCTCCCTTTCACTTTCTACCTTGATCATTCACCTTCCCAAAGTTTGTTTCTCTCACAAATCTCACTTACTGATTGGATCTTTAAAATCTGTGTTGCATAATTATAGCGGGGTCATCCTGTTACGGACCAACATTGGGACGCCATCTTAATTTAAAATACAGGTTCCTTTTGTCCCCCCATTTTCATTTATTTCCCTCTTTATCCATCTTTATCTTTGTTTTTCTTTTCCTCTTACTTTTTCTACGCTTAGATTTCCTATTTTTGTAGTTGGAGATTGCGCAACCCTGGCCACAAAAATTCTACGCGAAGGCACCTTTACGGTGGGTATCCGTAGTCTTTCTAGGAAGCTACTATGTTTCTTCTTCCCTTCACGTTCTCTCTCTCTCGTTTTTGCTCGCTCCTCTCCCTTGCTCTCTATTACTCTCATCCTTTCACTATTTTCTCCCTCTCTCATACAAATACTCTAACTCTCTTTCTCTCTCTCTTCCTTTCTCTGCTATTCACGTCTTTCTCGTGCCGTGCCAAAAGAAATATATTATATTTCTCCCCGTTTTAATCATGTATCGTTCTTTCCATGTCAGCGGTTAATTCTACCCACAGCTGACTACAAAGATTAATTCATTATTTTTTTTTTCTATCTTATGTTTTTCTTAAATTTTTTTCTTACTCAACGACGCCATTTTATTGATGGATTTAAGCACAATATTTCATTTATTTGGTATTTTGTTTTGTGTTTTATATCTTTCAACATTTTAGTTTCTTGTTTTATTTGTGTCACGGTTGTAGTTTTTTTTTTTTTTCTAAGAACTGCATTGTCTTTTGTCGTTTTAATTTTTGGCTTAATGGCTGCCTTTTAATCTCCATTTCATTTTATTTTGTCTTATTTACCCAATTCTGACTTTTCTCATTTTTTAAAAATATATTTTTGTTGTGTTACACTTTTAGATATTGTGTTCACTTTTAATTTCATTCCCTTCTGATTTAAAAACAAAAATCACCCAAAACTCGGCAAATTGCCACTGAAATATAATGGACTGTTGTAACGGTGCTTAAGTGGTTAACGGCATGGGCTGATGTGTGCCACATTCGAATCTAGTTCGTTCCAGAAAAAAAAAAAAAAAAACACTTTCATATACGGGTTAAGTTTGAAAATTCAGTACTCGACGTTATGTAGACGAAAATTGACTTAATAAATATGGAACGGTACGAAAATCACTAAGCATGAAACGAAATACGGAACTATATGGAAATAATTTATTTCAAATAATTATCTTGGTTTTAACAGGATACGGCATAATCACGTTGCCAACCCAGTTACCGCTGGATTACCAAAGTTAAGCAACATTGAACCTGGTCAATGCTATATGGGTGAAAATTTCGGAATTCTAGGTGCTGTATGTGCTCTCCGCTTATCTCGGCATTGTTTCCAGTCGTCCTGTACTTCTTGCCACTGGACTCCAACAGTGCCGATTCAGGAGAGGTGTGGTTGAGGATTGCGCAAGCTTTGCCTCACAAGTTCACTCGCAGCTGCCCCTACAGGGGTATCCTTTGTTTTTCGAGACCAAACGGAGGCATCGATTTTGCTATCAGGAAACAATAAAAAATAATAGACTTTCGTTTTTACATTTCTGTAAATAGTTTTTCTTTTCTTTAACACTTGTGTTATGACGAAAAACTTTTGAGAATTTTTGTTATCTACATTTCCATAAATGAAACAATATATTCATACCTTTTATCTTTCTGTGTGAAGTTATTGATTAACACTTTTTTTGTTTTCTCGAAACAAAGCTTATTTTAATCATTTTCATAAAACGTTTGCTAACATAGGTAAATGGAAGCGATGCAGCAAAGCATCTTGCTGAATTTACTAGAGCCCACTCTTTCTCTCCATATAAATTTATTATATTATAGTAGTAAAAGTTTATTATTAGTTTTTATTTGTTTCATGATAAAACCAGAAGTGGTTCAATATATTTCATATTTTGTTAGTGGCTTATGTTCTAGATTAAAATAAACCGAGTCCTTTTCCGGCGTCGTAACTTTAAGTACTGAATGTTTTTTACTAAACCAGTACAGGTTGTGGGCAACCTTAACGTCCTGTAAGTATTTGAAGTCTTTCTAGCAAGCATTCTAACTAGAAAGATACTTAAGAAAACCAGTAGGATTATCTGATAAATAAGATATGAATGAAGGGATGTTTCTTTTATCTCCCTGCACAGGTAGTCAAATACGTTCTACGATAAGATTGACAAATAAAAGAAAGAACAGAAAAAAATAACCAGAGAGAGAGAGAGAGAGAGAGATACAGGGAGAAAAAAGCGGAGGACAGCAGACAGAAAAACATTATGATTTAAATGTACTAAAATTCTTTACTTACATTTTAAAAAAAAAAGAAAAAGAACAATTATTCTTTTATTTTACCTTTTTTTTAATTCAGCGGGGTAGAATCGAAACCGCACACGCAATGGTTTCAGTCTAGAACTTTCCCAAATACATTTCACAAGTACTTTAATGGTGAATGCTCTGACGAAATACAAGCTCTTGTACCCCCTCGACGTAAATACCCCCGACAAACCCGACAAGTAGCTAAACCCCACTTCTACACAGTAGAGATCCCTATGTGGAAGAAAGCCTCCTACTCCAATAGGTTCTTCCCCATAACTGCTGGGCTTTGGTACTCCCTTCTTTCTCAACTGTTCTGACATGCAGACGTTCAAGTGTAATGTGAACAGACATCTTGCTACTCATCTCCCTTCATAATATCCCTGAAACTTATGTCCCCGATAGTAGCCCCTTACTTCAAAGTGGCACTGTGCCTTGTTTGGAGTGAAAATTGAATTTAAAAAAATGGAAACGTTTGTTAAGTCAATTGGTTACAATCGAAGCGGAACCCAAAACCAATTTTGAAAAACACTTACTGGTTACTGATCTGAACTAAGCCGCCATCTTTGTTCAACACAAATGTCTCAAAACTTAACAATCTGCAATAAGGAAAATCATCTAAGAACAAAGGCAAAGCACGGAATTAACTCTATTCGCATTGGTATTCGTATCATTCATAAATAGAAATATCTAACAAACATAAATTCTTGACGTTGTTAAGAGATTGAATAATCGTACAAAAAATCAGTATATGCATTTTTACGCTTTTTTATATAGGCATCACAACATTATCAAGGCCAAGAGGCCACTCAAGGATAAGGGTTAAAGAGTGTACAGTAGAAATTGGAAAATATAGTAATCATTAGTAATGAAAATTCGATAAATTTGATAACTTATATGGAACGGCCCATCAAGAACTTATTTACGTTAGACTTGAAGACAACCATATTATAGTCAGCCGGAAAGCAGGAAAACGGAAGACAATTCCACAGGCGTGCAGTTCTAAGAAAGAAGCTTTGTTCATGGAATCTACGTTTAGGTTTAGGCACAGATAAAGAGTGGGGGGATTATTGATAGTGTTTTCAGCTCGACGAGTGTTTCTTGTGAAAGTTAGGCGAGGGGGGACTATAGACTGAAGCTCAGTCGAATACTTTCCATGAAAATAACGATACATCAGAGACAAACTCGCAACATCTCTTCTGTGAGATAGAGGTTGCAGGGAAGAAAAAAGGACATCTCCTACGAGGCTACGAAGTCTATTTTGAACTCTATCAAGGCAGGACAAGTCCTTTCTAGCAGCTCCTGCCCAGATGTGGCAACATTGTACTGAGTTTTTACGATTTTTTACAAACATGCATATATAGTAGGCGTGTTTGCGATAAAAGTACTCCATTTAGGACGTATTTAATTATTTTGTAGTTACAGGATTTCTTCAGGAATGAGATAATTTCTGGAGCGGTAGAATGAGTTTGTCATCTTTCGAATGATTTTGGCAACAGATCTGATGTAGGCCTTCTATTTAAGATCAGAGGTAAAGGTCAGTCCCAGAATTTAGTCGAAGCCGGGTGCTTCATCGAGGTGAGAGCCATTCATTTCAACAGGGACAAATCTAATATCGCTCTGCAATTTCCGTTCTTCATTTCTTTTGTCATTCACCGCCTCTCTAATTCACACTATCTATCTCTCTTTATTTTTTCTTTCTTTCTTTCTTTCTTTCTTTCTTTCTTTGATACGTCCATACGTCCAACTCCTTCATGTCGAACTTTTTTTAATTTTTTCCTCTTTAATCATTGCATTCTTACCGCCCTTCGCTCTTTCTTTTTATCCCTTACTTTCTCACTTTCTCCGTTTTTCTCTCTCTTTTTCTCTTTTGGTTTCGCCATTTTCCTGTCGCGCTTTATCTCATTTTTTTTAAATCTATATCTTGTTTAACTCTTTTTATATTTCCATTTTCTACTTCTCTTTTCCTTGTTCTTTCTTTTTCTCGTTTTATATATTTTACTCTCTCTTCCTATAATGGTGCTGGATATGACCTTAAACTATATCCAGCGGTGAGGCCCCAGCTTTCGGGCTTTGGGGAGTGCGGAGCCACGCTTTAATTGCCATTGCTCCCAGGTCCACTCTGACCCAGAGTAGTAGTACCTGTTAGAGTCCCAACTATTGGTTAAATAGAAACCGACTTGAAAGCAACAAATATATTCTATTAAAAAAAAATTTCTTCCGAATCTTTGAATTCGATATTAAATAACATGAAAGGGTTGATATGCCGTAAAACAAAAACGACCAATCTTCCTATAGCCCGCAATTAGTCTATTCATTCAACCTTTTTTAATTTAACGGCCCTATCCTTCTACTCCTCGTCCCCTTTATGTCTCTTTCTCTTTATTGCGCTATCTATCTTCATATCTGTTTAGCTATTATCCTCCTTGCTAAAATGGTTGACCACACACGTGGCCAAGTCAATGCATCAACTATTAAAACTTTTTCCTGTCTTGACAGAGTTCAAAATAGACTTCGTAGTGAGAGATACCCTTTTTCTCTTCCCTGTAATCTTTTTCCCACAAAAGAAGCGTTGCTAGCCTGTCTCTGCTTTATCGTTATGTTCATGGCTAGTGCTCATCTGAGCTCGAATTTATGGTCTCCCCTGGACTGACATTCACGAAAAACACACCATCAATAATTTTCCGCCACTTTTATCTCTGTCTAAACCTAAACGTAGATTCCATAAACAAGGATTCTTCCTAACACTGCATGCCTATGGACCGCTTTCGTGCTTTCCAAGTGACAACAATATGGTTGTCTTCAAGTCCAATATGAACAAGTGCTTGATGTGGCATCCCCTTAAGTAATGCAATTCATTAAATTTCCACCAATAACACATATCTAAGGAAACACTAGAGGATGACTCCCAATCTGTAGTGGAATGGGGACAAGAATTAATGGTCACATTCTATGCCCCTAAGACTAAGCTTGTTTCCTCCAGTAATTACAGGAAACCTTTTCTACAACCAATAGCAATGTCCAAGAACACATTACCGAAAGTACTTTCTTTAAACTCCTCGGCCTAACGTTTACAGGGAACATTCACTGGAATACATGCATTGAGAGCATTGCCAAGGCTGCTGCGAAGAAGGTGATCTCTATTTACTTTACTAGGGAACTACTTACGCCTTAAAGTATCCTATACCTCTATAAGACCACCATTCGCTCATGTATGGAGTACTGTTGTCACATTTTGGCTGGTTCATCTGCTACTTGTCTCTCACTCATTGACAGGGTTTAAAAGAGAGTCACCTACCCGATAGGTCCTGAACTGTCATCTAGGCTTCAGCCTCTGTCCCATCGACGAAATGTTGCATCCCTCTGCCTGTTCAACAAGTACTTTAATGGTGAATGCTCTGACGAACTATAAGCACTTGTACCCCCTCGAAGTGCATATCCCGACAAACCCGACAAGCAGCCAAATCATACCCCTTCACAGTAGAGATCCCTAGTTGTAAGAAATCCTTCTACTCCAATAGTTGCTTCCCCAGAACTGCTAGACTTTGGAACTCCCTTCCGGGCCGCTGCTTTCCCAACTGTACTGACATGTAAAAGTTCAAATATGATGTGAACGGACATCTTGCTACTCATGTCCCTTCATAATACCCCTGCATCTTTTTTCCGCGATAGTAGCCCCCTACTTCAAAGTGGCACTGTGCCTTGTTTGGGGTGAAAATTGAATAAAAAATAAATAACGATTACTACGATATTTTCCCATTGACTGGTGTGCACTTATTAACCCTTGTGCTCTAGTGGCTTCCGGCTCTTTATAAGTGGGAGATTCTCTATAAAAAGGCATTTTGAAGTTCTCTTTATCTTCTTATTATTTCACTTTCTTTCTTATTCTCTGATGGTTTCATCCTTTCCTTTTTCATATCGCACTCTGTCTCTCTTTTTTTATATCTAGATCGCCATTATTATTTACATTCTTTTATACTGTAATTTACTGTCTCTCTTTTCCTTGCTTTTTCTTTCATTTTTCTTTTTACGTGTTTCGCTCTCTCCTTACATCACTCACTATTAGTGTATTCCTTCCATCCTTTTATATTTAGCGCCTTTTACCCTCTCCCCCCTCCCGCCACATCTTAATCTCTTTCTCGCTCTATCTATCTATCTTCATATTCCTTCAACTATTACCTCCCTTTGCTAAAACGGCTGATCACACACGTGGCCAAGTCATATCATTAATTATTCCAACAGCCGAGCACATAAATAGATGAAAACGATCCTCGATCAGAAAATAATTGATCGCCCGGTGGCCGCCGTTAATCTTCGCATGAACAGTTAATATTCTAATCACTGAAACGTGATATCTTTAACATTGACGCTTTTCAAAATCCAAGTTAACATTCAACACACCCCTTCATCTCGGGTGATGCATCGTTTATTTTAATTAACACTATAACTACTTTTCCATACATTGAAATAATGTTCTCTATAAAGCACAAATCAATTTTCCATTAATGTTAATATATTGTAGCGTTTCTTTTTGCTGTTTTTTTTAAATATATAATTGATGATTTTGACGGCGACCGCTATAATTCCCAGTAGTGTGCCGAGTCGTTAGTAATTAGGGAAAAACAGGTGTGTAAAATATAGAATTAGCAGATGTATATAAATGTCAACTTCTTATGTAAATGTTAACTGACCAAAAGAATGGTTATATTATTGCAAGCATAACTCGCAATCAACAAAAAGCTAGCACGTTCTTAGTTTGAAATATAGCTGTGAATGAAAATGTTGGCAATATCTGTAAAAGCTTACTAAAGAGATAAATGATAAACCATAAATCCCTGCTGATAGTGTATGTATTGCCAGGGTGGATTGTTCCTGAGATCGTGAACGACAATGGTTCTCAGTCTATGGGCCGCGAGACCAGTGCAATGGCGTCGTAAATTAATTTAGAGCCTAATTTTAATCAATAATATAAATCTCACCATGCTGTTTAAATATATGTGTGCGTGTGTATGTATGTATGTATGTCTCACATAAACATTCGACAGAAGCGACGGATTTGCACGAGATCGCTATCATTTTGAAGCTACGCCCTTCGGACGATAAATATGGAAGAATTGGCCAAAAACATCAATTCCTACATCCTCAACTGGGCACATTTCTGCAGAGAGTGGTCGCTTCTTTCGTCGATATTTCCGAAAGGCATCACCTCTTTTCGGTTGTATAATTTAACCCTACGTCATGTACGGTTTAGCGATGGGCGCAACAGCTTTTTTTTTTACTTTCTTTTCCTTCTTTGCGATACGGGGTTGAGCCTGCCGGCCTACTACCATTTTTGTTTGCGCTCGAAATTTTAGGGTTTTTTCTTAACCAACACCCTTACACACATCTCCATTTTTTTTTGTCTTCGCGTCATAGGTTTGAGCCTGCCTGCCTACTACAACTCTTTTTTTTAATTCCTATACACACACCCACAAACACCCGGTCAACGCCGGGCACCCACGCTAATCTATATATATAAAAGCGAAAAGGTATGTATGTATGTATGTATGTGTGTTCGCTTTTTCTGTATGTCAACAAAAGGCTTTTTTCAGAAAAGCGGTCGCTCGCTTCACAACTTTTTAAAACTTTTTATATCACATATAAATCGTAATATCTCACCTGTTAACAACGAAGCTCGCCTGTCTATTTAATTTGCTCGACTTCGGGAAGATAAATATTCAATATTTGTCGCTCGCCGCATGTGGGTTAGTCTTTTTCCTAGAACATCTTGGGGGGGTGAAAAAGGGTTCAGTATTAAATGAAATACTATCCCGCAGTCAAACTTGACCTAATTAAGTCATTAAAACGTGCACCTACCAAATCCAAGTAATCAAATAAATTTAAACGTGTTTCCCTTAGCATGTCGCGATGGGGCAATGGTTAACGTCGCACTTTTTTTTCATACTTTAATTTACAACTTTGCCTGAACGGTTCGAGTTCGATCCTTACTTTTTTAACCCCCCCCACACACCTCCAAACACCCGGGCAACGCCGGAAACCCCTCGCTAGTCTATATATATATATATATATATATATATATATATATATATATATATATATATATATAAGCGAAAATGTATGTATGCAGGTTTGTGTGTCTGCTAAAAACTTTCGACAGACACAACAAAAATTCACAAACTTGGTCCCATATGAAAGCCCCACCTTCCAGACGACAAATATCAAAAAATTGGCCCAAAGAGACCATCAGAAGTGCATCAACTGATCGATTTTCTGCAGCAGGGGGGGGCAATAAGTGGCATTTTAATGTTAAACATTACATATTTTTAAATCGATTTATAACGCCCCCAAAAAATACGGCCGCCAACTCTTCTACATAATTATACACGCGGCCGTTTATTTTGGGTCAACTTGCATTTAAAACCCGCTGAATCATGTCACGTGATCTTGACGTCAGCAATCTCTAATGGCGGTCTTAATTTACAATTAAAAAATGTTGTTATCTGTAAAAAAAAAAATAATTAAAGCTAAACTATGAACTTCTACGCTATGGCAACGTTACCAAAGTTATTACCACATTCAAAATAGTAAGACAGGATAGTTAAACGAAAAATAAAGCCAAGTCAAACATGTGAAGTAAAAAATAAAATACGCTTACAAAAAATATTAACGATCAAAGTTTTTTTTTCAAATAAAAACAGCCAGACAACATTTTCCAGTCTTTAGAGTAAGACAGACGAAGTGTGTGAGAGAGAGAGAGAGAATGAAAGAGAGAGAGAGAGTGAGAGAGAGAAGACAGAGACAGAGAGAGTGAGAGTGAGAGAGATGTCTAGACAGATTCAACGGGGGGGTCAACAACGCATGCGTCAGATGACGTCGTGACCTGATTTACTTTAAATAGTTGATAAACCGAACAAACTTTATATACGCCGCTTTAGCGCAGGTAGTTAAGGCCTTGGTTCATGTATTAAACGTTTTGGGTTCGAATCGTGATGTGAGATGTTTTTTGTTGTTTTTTTTCGATTTTTTAAATTTAAATATTGAACCCTGTATTATTTAAGCCATTTTTCACGTTATTTTTTTGTGTGTGTACCCCCACCCCCTTAATTAAAACGTTTTCTTTTCTTACTTCGCTTATAACAATGCTTAAATCGTCATCGTCATCGTCGTCGTCGTAACGCTCGACGACTTTCAAACATCTTTCACCTCTGGCTGGCCGATTTTATTTTCAAACTTCGCCTCAGGAGTTCGGCTTCGATCCTACCCCCCGGCTTCTTTTTTATTTAACACCACACACCCCTACAAACACCAGGGCAACGCCGGGTACCCCTCGCTAGTATTATATAAAACACAGTGAAAAATATTATGTGAAGCAGCATTCTCTCAATTTCTCGTTATTTAAAACAAAAATCAAAATTAATTAAACATGAAAGACTGCAATACCAACCATCATTTTTTTTACATGGAGGTCACCACTTATCAAGGCTCGGAAGCCACTCAGGGATAAGGGTTACTGCGTGTACAGTAATCAATGGGATAGTATCGTAGTAATCGCTAGTATTGGAGATTTGATAAAGTATCCTACTTAAGAGGTCGGTTCATCAGGAATTTGTTTATGTTGGACTTGAAGACATCCAATTGTAGCCAGGTAGGAAACAGGCAAACGGAAGAGAGTTTCACAGTCGTGCACTTCTAAGAAAGAAGCTTTGCTCATGGAGTCTATGTTTTAATTTAGGCACAGAGGCAAAAGAGATTGGAGCTTAGACGAGCACTTGCCATGGAAATTACGATAAAACAAAACCAGGCTCGCAACGTCTCTTCTGTCGGAGAGAGATTGCAGAGAAGAGAAAAGGGCATCCCTCACTAAGCCACGAAGTCTATTCTGTACTCTGTCAAGGTAGGATAGGCTATTTTTAGCAGCTTCGGCCCAGATGTGGCAGCAGTACTCCATCCTTGGACGTACTTGGCTTTAAATCAGTTAATAAACACACTTTATATAACGGGGGGCATTTGTGTGTTCGAATAATTTTAAATTAATTTGCAATTAATTAATTTTTGTATCAACTTCGGATGTTTTTATGAATAAATTTGAAATTAATCACGAAATAAGGACATGTATAGTTACTTTACGAATAAATAATCTATAACTCAGTAAAATATAGCATGCATGTATACATAATATTATATAAGGATTGGGGTCGCTTCCTCATCGCCTATTCTGCAATAGGTCGCCATATTATAAAGGATGGGAATCACTAAACTGAAAGTTTGGTTGAGAGTAATCCTTATCTGCTATCCAGTCTCGTAAAGTGCAATTTTCTTATTCATCACGAAAACGGAGGTATTTTGTTTTCTTGCACTGCAAACACAGTGACAACAAGGTCGGTAAGTGAGATTTTTGTTTTTTGCCCACCTTCCGCCCAAACAAGGCATCTTACCCCTTGGACGTAAGGGGTTACTAATTAACCCTTCGCCTAAGAAAGATTAAGATGTTGGTTTACGTTGCTTTTGAAATTCAGCATATCAGTACCGTTTGAGAATCAGGTAGCAGGAAAGGAATTCCAAAGTGTAGCCGTTCTAGGTAAGAAACTATTAGAACGGAAATTTTTCTGACATTTAGGGATCTCCATTGTGAAGAGGTGTGATTTTGTTGCTAAGCGGGTTTGTCGGGGATATGTACGTTGAGAGGGCACAAGAGAGATAAGTTCACCAGGGATTGAGAAGTCAGCACCCCCACCCGAGGAGTAACGCTTCAACCTGCAAAATATGACTGGATAGTTCCGTCGGTATTTCTTAATAGGGGCGCCTTAGGCGACTACCAGTAAACTAAGCCCATTTTCTAAGAAGAAATACAAGTTCGGAGATGGTGGCCCTCTTAAAACTGCCCAGGACCAGCAATGCACTGCAATCAACAAGGACAAGATCATTACAGGAAGTGTTTAATCTTAGTTGATTTTGTGGGCCTATGATGAAAATCACTAAGGAAAGGGACGCGTAAATTAAGATGCTTACATGTAAGTATGATACTATCGCCTCCCCGGGGAGAGTTACTTGATTGAGAAACGTCTTTTGAACGCAACCAGCTCCACCTAGGAATAAACAATATCCAACGATATCTAACGATAGGTACATGTTGGAAACATTAACCAAAACGGGTCGATATGTCGTCAGCTATAATTGTCTGCATGGGTCGCTTCTTGTGTGTTCATTGCATCGTTACAGGCAGCTTTCTGTGGTCGCATTAATGGGAGGGACCGCAGTCAGAAATCGAACACTTGTACAAAAATAGCGAACAAATGCATTTTTATAAAAAAAATATGATTTATTTAACAGTTAACAAGTAGGAAGCATATTTAGTCGACCTATTTCGTGCACATCAAACTACGATGTCCTCCACGTATGGGGTGCAAGCTTCAACTGTTTAAAACAATTAAATTATATTTAATTCTCTCTTTCTTCATTGAAAAGAAAGAAGGGGAGTGAAATAGAGAAAGAGAGAGATGCGTTTCACACAATGTTTTTTTTCAACTTCCGCGTGTAAGTCTGACCTTTCTTGAATGATTCTGACACCGCTGAAGTTTCACCTGTCATTCAAGCCAACCGGCATGATCTAACCTTCTCAAAACCACAAAACACCAGCATGAAACGCGTTTAACTTCATCGCAAAGTCAGGCACAAGGTTAGAAGCTAGATATAGGGGTTATTAATGTAGAAACCCCCAGCTCTCTCAAAATGGCCTACGTCATTGTGCCACATAAGCAGTAACTCGTCAATATATAAAGTAAGCAATATGTTACGAGTGCTGTTGCATGTTTAGCGATATAAACCTGCATTTTAATTGTGAAACCCAAATTATCTTCGTCAACGTTAATAAAAAAAGTTTATTTAAAAAGAGGTGCAGCCATATGGAAAAAAGATTACAGACAAATTATTTTCCTCGTTGCGAGAAAAAACAGACATGTACATACAAAGATAACATATCTCACTACACTAGATTCCATTGTGCATACTGCCTGTAAAGAATACAGCACCTAAACACGTTTTTTCTGCTTAAAATAATGCAAACCAAATACTGAAACCTAAAAAAAAAAAAACGTATTTAAGCGCAGAAATTAGGATATCGCGATTTCTGCAAAATCTATAACAGTGTTGGTTGGTTGTTTTTGTTTTACGGCATATCAACCCTTTTCATTTTATTTAATGCCGAATCCAAAGATTTTGAAGAAAAAGTTTTAATAGAATATAGTTGTTGTTTTCACGTCGGTTTCTATTTAACCCATAGTTGGGGGCCTTACAGGTACTACCACTCCGGGTCAGAGTGAACCTGGGAGCAATGGTAATTAAAGGGTGGCTCCACACTCCTCAAAGCCCACAAGCTGGGACCTCACCACTGGATATAGTTTAAGGTCATATCTAGGACCCCCATTGAGGGACTTTTACCCTCTGCAGAGCGGCAGTCGACGTATTCTAATGCCCCACCGACAGGGCCCTATAACAGTGCAGTAAATAATAGGTAATCAACAACTCCCTAATTATCCAACAATCATGAGGTTGCTTGCACGGCAACCAAAAAAGCTTGCCAATCAGTTTGGTTCAAACTCTACTTTAGACCCAGCAAGCCACTTTCTCCCTGATTTTCCTTAGCGGACTGACAGCATATGAGATCATCTGAGAATAACCCCTTCTTATGGGAATGATATCATAAAAGAACTAGGCACCTCCAAAGCATATGAACATGATCTCTTCCCGGATCTACTATTTAAAAATAATGGTCTGCTGAGGTTGCTCCAGTTTTCTCCAAAGTTTTCAATAAATGCCTTACCGAATCTTGCTCCACTGACTGCTGGGAAACTGCTTCTGTGGTACCAGCGAAAGTACTGGCCCATTAAATTATCCCCCCCATTAGCCTCCTCCCTCTTTTCGTCAAAATATTTGATTTCATAATTAATCTAGGTCTAGTCCACCACCTTACAGTTGCTAAACTTCTGTCCGATCCTTAATATGGATTAGGGCAAGACCGTTCTACTGCAGATATCCTAACTGTAATCTCTGAACGTATATATCGTGCACTAGATAAGTCAGGGCGGGGAGAGCAGTAGCCCTAGATATAGCTTAAACTTTTGACAAGGTATGACACGATGGTTTTCTCATGAAAATCAAATCCTATAGTGTACTTGACAATTACTTAACATAATTAGATCCTTCTTAAATAAGAGAAGAATCCAGGTGGTCCTCGATGGTAATATGTCAAAACAATATGATATGTATTCAGCTGTACCTCAGGGTTCGATCCTTGGACCTTTATTATTCTTCATATTCATCAATGACCACCCTAAAAAGATTGCCTCTGGGATAAGCATATTTGCTGACGGCACCACACTCTATGATAAGCACGAGGGAAAACAAAGGACACATATCCAAGGCAATTGCGGAAACCCTAGAAGAAGGTATCCAGTCTGTAGTGGTCTAAAATAGAGGGTAACATTCAATGCTGCCAAGCCTAATCTCATTTCCTTTAATAATTACGATAAACTTTCTCAACCAACAATAGCTATGGCTAAAGGTATATTAACTGAAAGTATTTCGTTCAAACTTCTCAGCTTAACGTTCGCAAGATATATAAGTTGGAGCAGAGTAATTGAGGGCATTGCCAAGTTTGTTGCGAGGAAGGTAGGCTCTCTCTACCATGCTAAATGCTACGTACGACTGAAGGTATCCTATGCCTCACAAGGTCACCATTCGTTCATTTTTGTTACATTTGAGATGGTGCATCTGCTACTAGTCTCTCTCTCTCCTGGACAGGGTTTAAAAGAGAGTCGCCTACTTACTAGGTCCCGAAGTGTCCTTGTACCCCCATTGACGTAAATAACCCCGACAAACCCGATAGGCAGCAAAATCCTATCCCTATACAGTAGGCACCCCCAGATGTCAGAAAGCCTTCTACTCCAATAGTTTCTTCTCCAGAACTGCTAGACTTTGGAATTCCCTTCCGGGTTCCTGCTTTATCATCTATAGTGCCATGCAGAAGTTCAAGTGTAATGCAAGCAGATATTTTGCTTCTCAACTTCCTACCTAGTATCTGTACAACTTATGTCCGTGATAGTAGCCCACTACATCAAAGTGACACTGAGCCTTGTTGAAAATCAGTTATAAAAATATAAAAAAAAAAGGATTAAAAAAATCTTTTATCAAAAATCACGTAGCATAATCGATTCTCGTCTGGAGCCACTTTCAAGGTTTAACTTAAACTTACATTCAAACATGGCCCTCGCTATACAACAGTTTTATATTTTATCCCTCGCCTCATGCAATAGAGGTTTATTATTTATTTAATTATTTATTTATTTAATTATTTATTTATTTAATTATTTATTTATTTAATTATTTATTTATTTATTAATTTATTTATTTATTAATTTATTTAATTATTTATTTATTTAATTATTTATTTATTTATTTAATATGTTTTATTTATTGAATTATTTATATATTTATTTAATTAATTATTTATTTATTCATTATTTATTTATTTATTTAATTATTTATTTATTTAATTTTTTATTTATTTAATTATTTATTTATTTATTTAATTATTTATTTATTCATTATGTATTTATTTATTTAATTTTTTATTTATTTAATTATTTAATTAATTACTTATTTATTTATTTATTTAATTATTTATTTAATTATTTATTTATTTATTTGCGGACTGTTATCCTCATCTTCCTAGTTGTTTCACAACGTTTCGACCAACTATTCCTCTGGCCTTCATCATATGCTTAATCACGACGGGATAGGAATATTGAGTCTCTTAATTGTATCCTCAATAATTACTGTCTTCTATGATTGTTTCGTTCAACTAATCCTTACCTGGCATTGGCTAGGATTGAAACCGCTATCAGACTATGATTACCTGGAACCGTAAAGGGTCAACCGTCTTTCCATTCTGCCACGGATTCAGAATGGTGATCAAAGTTGGATTGTTTTGGTCTTATTAATCCAAGATTTTCTTTTATTATTATTATTATCTTCGGGGTGACCCCTGTTATAGGGGGGATTTTAATTTTAGAATTATAATTCTTATTTACGGAGGATTAAACTTCCCAAAATTTTTATTGAAAAATTGATAAGAATTTTTAATAAGCCTTTTTCTCTTGTTCTTCCTATCTTTCTCGTTCTCTCTTTCTTTCTTTCTTTCTTTCTTTCTCTTTGGACCCCTTTTGTCATTTCCTTATATATGTTCAAACAAAATTTTGAAAACAAAAATACAAGAAAAACATTCAAAATATATGTACATTATAAACTTCTTAAAAATATAATCACGTTTCATTTAAGAGATTTATTTGTCCCCGAATTTAATTCTGCAAAAAAAAAAAAAAAAAAAATCTTTTTCAATTATTGATTTTATTTTTTTTTTACATTTATTTAGAGAAAAATACTTAAAGTATATTATCTTTTGGTTAAAAAGACATCTTATTGGCCCTTTGTTCTCTTACGCAGTCGGCCCTCAGATTTGATTCTCCCCTCACCCGTCTTATACGCCTGATCTACGTCCGTCCCATTGAGATGTCACTAAAGTTTAATTGTAAGTGGATTTTTTGAAATTTAATTCCAAGTGGAATTTTTCATTTTTGTATTCAATTTTATTTTTGTTAAGTACGTATAATCTATAATCTAATATTTCTTCTTTTTTTTTTTTTTTTTTTTTTTTCATCGTCAGATTTGATCTGATGTTGGCGGGTTTACGATACAATAACAAAATGGACAGATGCACCCCTCATACTTTTTTCGGTGGTGGGAGGTTAACTGTTAATTGAGTCGGGGTGGTGATGCCGATAGGCGCTTAACAGTATCCTCTCTTACACTCTCTATTTTTGCTTCTCTCCTTAACTTTAGCAGGAATTCGCCCCTTTTCTAACTTTATATATATATATATATATATATATATATATATATATATATATATATATATATATATATATGGCTGGAGGAAGTTGCCTGTCTAGCCGCACTGATGAGCTGTGAAACAGCGAAACAGTACTGCATGTGGATGACTATAATGCTCCTTATCTTGAGTTGAGCATATTGAGAAGTGATACACGAATTACCATTAGCGTATAAGCGATGCTCTTTGTGTAGGCACCGCCAAAAATGGCCGAAAAATCAAGTTGTTGTTGATTTTTAAAACGAAATTACATGTATTAAACTCCATTATTTCTGGGTAACTTTTTTGTTTCCAGAAAGATAAAACCCTGAATTTTATCATATAGAAAACAGAATAATGTAAAACTTTTTCTACTATTTTTAATTAAATTTTAAATGTTAAATTTTCCCAAAAAGTTAACGATTGACATTTTTTTGTCTTGCAAAAAAAAGTACATAATATTAAAAAAAAAAGGGTTTTTGAAATAATTTATTTATTTATTCGCTGTCTAACTAAGATTTAGGATGATTTTCTAAGAGAATATGCAAAAATATTATAATATAAGTTCCTGAATTTCAAATAATTCCACTTATTCATATAGGGAACCAGTTACTTCGCGTCGATCTAGAGTCTAGACTGACAATGTTTACGCTTGTAGTTGATAAAAAGCAAACTATGGTAGACCAAACAGGCCAAAAAAAAACTTATTTTTCAGTGAAGAAAATTTCAATGTATTATTAACGCTGAGGCTGGCCAGTACCAGATGGGTGACCATTTGTATGAGTTTGGTTTTTAATGTGTATGTGTGTGGGGGCAAGGCTCCCCAAAATGGGGGGGGTAATTTAAAGAAGAATACAAAAAAATATTTCAGCGCGTTTGAAAGGCGGCCAAAGTTTTCAAACGGGATCGAAAATATGATGCTATTTTTAACACAAAGGGCACAATATTTTTCAATTTTTTCTTTTTGTATCGATTCTTCAAAGCATGCCCTGTTTAATAATGGTCATGCATTATTCGGTTCGCTAAAAAATTTTATTTAGTTATCAAAGATTTTAAAATGGCTTTTTTCGTATAAATATTTTTTTTTGTTTTGCTTAACTTAAATTAATTATTTTACTTAACATATTCACCGAATTTCACACTTCAAAACTCAAAAGCGGGATAATTAAACACAATCGAAGTTCTGATATTCAGACGTCAAACTAAGGTATGCAAACAATTTTTTTTAATCTATAATTCTGTCCCTTACAACAGCACAATATGTTGTGTTCAGTTTCAGATGATTATTTTAAGCATATTTGTACTCAAAACAAGGGGGGTTGTAAGCAATATATATATATATATATATATATATCGTTTATGAAAAATAAGTACACTGTTATAAAGTTCATTCTTCTCTTAATAATCGCTGAAAATTTCCTGTTGATCGGATAATTACCTGATTTTTGGTAGATTTTTAAAAAGATGCTCCGTCAAAAAGTACTTACCTCCCCCCCCAGTCTTGCCGGTGCCTATCTTTGTGTAAACAAATCGAGCAGAGGTAGTTCGGACGATGTCAAAACATCGTTAAACTCATGACTCACGCAGCAGCGGCCAATTGCGTAGTGGTTTGGAGCCGTGACGTTTGGGTTTCAATCCTGGCTTGAGGTAGTTGCCTGTCTAGCCGAACTGATGAGCTGCGAAACAGTACTGTATGTGGATGACTGTATATATATATATATATATATATATATTTATATATATATATATATATATATATATATATATATATATATATATATATATATATATATATATAATGTTTCTTTTTATCTCTCTCTGGTTCCCTTCTGCCATTTCCTTGTATTTGTTCAAACTTAATTTTGAAAACAAAGTTAAAAGACAACATTTAAAATATATTTATATTATATACTTCTTAAAAATACAATCACGTTTCATTTAAGGGATTTATTTGTCCCCGAATTTAATTCTGCAAAAATAAAATTTAACAGCTGCCATGTTTTTAAATCTTCGAAACAGCTACATGGTAAGCAGCTGATGATCCCTGTTTTCTATTAACGAAATATTAGTTGAGGTTTTATCTTTTCATCCTTATGTAGTTAAATTCTGTTTCAAAATTGAAGATTTTTGCGAAATCGGCTTATGCAAGTGTTTAGTCTATTTCTATGTCACAATTTTAGTTAAGACCTTTTTTTTTTCATCCATATATAAATAAATTCTCTTTGGTCATTATAAACTTTTTAGAAATAGGATTATGTAGGTACTTAGTCTGCGATAGGCTGAAATTAATATATTTTTCCTTTCGGGAATCTAAACTGCATATATATATATATATATATATATATATATATATATATATATATATATATATTTATTTATTTATTTATTTATTTATTTATTTATTTATTTTAAACACTGTGAAAAAATGATGGCTTTATTTTTATTTGTTTACGCATGTGCATTGTGAAGCGTAACCGGGAACAGAGTTTTAATGGCCAAGGTAGACGATGTGAGTTTCATTATGTGCGTATATATATATACATATATATATATATATATATATATATATGTATATATATATGTATATATATATATATATATATATATATATATATATATGCTAATGATTACTACAATACTATCTCAATGATTACTGTACACGCAATAACCCTTATCTCTGAGTGGCCTCCGGGCCTTGATAAGTGGTGACCCCCATGTATATATATATATATATATATATATATATATATATATATATATATATATATATATATATATATATATTATAAAACGCAAATGTAAAGAAATAAAACAAAGATATCCCTATAAATACTTTCCTATAAATACTGTCCCTATAAATATTGTCTTTTTCATCCATTCATCAGATAAACAATATTAATTTCAAATCAAAATTCTAAATTTTTCGAATGAGTGTGTTTTTTTTAGAAAGTTTTGCTAACTCATTTAATAAATTCAAATATCTTTAAGAAAATGATGACAACATAATATAGAGGGTTCGTAACAGATAAAATGAAAATAATCCTTAAATTTTACTAAAAAAAATTAATTTCAATGTCATTTAATTTGTTTCTCTGACTAAAAGACAAATTTTTCTATATTTTTTTTACATTAACTACAACTCGCGGTTCACATTCGAAATGTTGATTTTTATCATTTTTAGGTATGCTGACAACGAATATTACAGTTAAAGTTGTGGCTGATTTGTAATTTATCGGATATGAAAACATTTATTATGCAATGTAATCTCTGGCAGCCATTTTTTCACATCCGAAAAATTAGTAATGCGCATGCGTAACGACTTTCCGATTAAACACCACGAACTTCCCAGTGTTAAGAACGGCTTTCGGAATAAACACCAGCAACCGCCTTGTGTTAAAATAGCTTTCGGTATAAACATCCCATTTTTCTATTTGGAGGGGGGGTACAAAATATTTGGTTTGTCATCTGCGTCAGTTATACGAATTACGTACTAACTACTTGGTTGTGAAAACAAAATGGCCGCAAGCGATTACATTAGCATTTACGTTGGATATCATATGGTTTCGTATCTGATAAACGACTTATCGGCCCCAAATTTAATTGTGATACTCGTTGTCAGCAAATCCGAAAAACTATAAAAGTCGACATTTACAACACCCCTCCAAAAAAAAAGAAAAAACGCCATGAGACTGAAATCAACCAATGAAAGGTTTGCACGAAAGCAATCATTTAAAGATAAGTATACGTTCTCTCGCCAATGATTTTTAACGATATTCAATAAAATTTGAATTTACTCAAAAACAATGAATTTTATCAATTTTATTTTATGCTTATCCGGTAGAAGTGTGAAGTCATCACAATATTGTACGTATAACTCTGTTCTTTTCACACCGTATTCAGAAATAATCTTGCACCAGTACTTTACATTTTTAACATTTAATTATGATTTTACTATAAGTTACACATAGAATGGTAAAAAGAGAGTTAGGTCTAACAGAACGTTATAGTCTGCAATAAGAGGTTCACCATTCAAACGAAATTTAAAAAACAAAACAAAAAAAAACGAACAAACAAAAAAAAAACTAAACAAATGAATGTATATTTTTGGGATGAGGATTTTTATTTTTATTATTATTATTATTATTATTATTATTATTATTATTATTATTATTATTATTATTATTATTATTAATAATAATAATAATAATAATAATAATAATAAATAATAATTATGATTATTATAAATTCTCATTTCAAAAATATACATTCATCATATCAAAAAACTGGAATGCACCCGGATTTAATAACAACATTTTAAAAAGACTTGACGCTATTTGCGTTTTAAATTTCTAACAGCTGTGTTCGTTGGAAAAGCAAATAAATCAAACAATTTTCACTATTCATCAATAATATCCAGTGTGAATGAACCTGAAGATGGTCGGAGGTTACATTGGCCGAAACTTTGTGAAATACAAATAAAAAAAAACACCAAGATGAGAATACTACTCTAAATATTACAAAATAATAATAATGATGATTATTATTATTATTATTATTATTATTATTATTATTATTACTATTATTATTATAATAATAATAATAATAGTAATAATAATAATAATAATAATAATAATAATAATAATAATAATAATAATAATAATAATAAAAAACATATAGTAAGTGAATGCAACAAACTTGCCCAAAAGAAATACAAAAACAGGCATGACCAAGTGGGGAGGGTGGTACACTGGGAATTGTGCAAACGACTGCATTTTGAGCGTACAGACAAATGGTACAAGCATAAACCCGCAACAGCACTCGAAAACGAGAACCACAAAATCCTATAGGACATGGACATACAGACGGACAAACCCATCCAAGCAATAAGACTTTGATTTCGTACTAATTAACAAGAAAGAAAAATCCTGTCAAATCGTAGACTTTGCAGTCCCAGCTGTCCACAGAGTGAGTATTACAGAAAAGGACAAACGAAACAAATACACAGAGCTAGCCAGAGAGTTAAAAGGGATTTGGATGTTGACGAAAATCAAAATAGTACCGATAATAGTAGGAGCACTAGGAACAATCTTCGAAAAAAGAATGTCAGAAATTAGAACCAGAAGAATAACTGCAAAAGTACAACGACTAACGATAATGAAAACGACTGAAATATTAAGGAAAATC
>NC_136499.1:119769625-119784625 GCF_053919585.1 Euprymna scolopes | reverse complement strand
TTTATCTCCTTTTATTGTTTGTCTACTTTTATCTATTGTTGTCTACTTTTAGATACTTTTAGATTTTTATCTAATTTTTTATTTTATCTACATTTTTCTACTTTTATCTATTTTTGTCTACTTTTATATATTTATTAATCTACTTATATCTATTTTTGTTTACGTTTATCTATTTGTTATCTACTTTTTTCTGTTTTTCTTTACTTTTATCTATTTGTCATCTACGTTTATCAATTTTTGTTTACTTTTATCTATTTTATCTACTGTTATCTATTGTTGTTTACTTTTATCTATTTTATCTACATTTATCTATTTTTATCTACTTTTTTATCTATTTTTGTCTACTTTTATCTGTTTATCTACTTTTATCTGTTTTTTTGTTTACTTTTATGTATTTTATCTTCTTTTATCTACTCTTATCTATTTTTATCAATTGTTGTCTATTTTTGTCTACTTTTATCTATTTTTATATATGATATCTCTTTTGTCAATTATTAATTTCTATCTACTTTTACCTACTTTTATCTATATAATCTAGTTTTATCTATTTTATCTACTTGTATCTTTTCTGTCTAATTGTTGATACTTCTAGATTTTTATCTACTTTTATCTATTTTTGTCTACTTTTATCTAGTTTTTTCAACTTTTATCAATATTATATCTACTTTTATCTGTTTTTGTCTACTTTCATTTATTTTGTATCTACTTTTATCTGTTTTATCTACTTTTATCTACTTTTAGATTTTTATCTACTGTTATCTATTTTGTCTACTTTTATCTATTTTTGTCTACTTTTAGATACTTTTAGAGTTTCATCTACTTTTATCTATTTTATCTACATTTATCTACGTTTATATTTTTTGTCTATTTCATGTATTTTTATCTATTTTTATCTGTTTTGTGTCTACTTTTATCTATTTTATCTGGTTTTATCTATTTTTGTCTACTTTTATCTATTATTTTCTAATTTTATCTATTTGTTATCAACTTTCATCTATTTTTATCTATTTTATCTATTTTATCTATATTTACTATCTATCTATCTATTTTTTATCTACTTTTATCTATTTTTGTTTACTTTACTCTTTTTGTTATCTACTTGTATCTATTATTGTTTACTTTTATCTATTTTATCTTCATTTATCTACTTTTATCTACTTTTATCTATTTTTGTCTACTTTATCTATTTTCGTCTACTTTTATCTGTCTTTTGTTTACTTTTATCTATTTTGTCTTCTTTTCTCAAATTGTGTCTATTTTACTATGTTTTATCAACTCTTATCTATTTTTATCTTCTTTTATCTATTTTTCTACTGTTTTCAGTTTCTGTCTACTTTTAGATACTTTTAGTTTTTATCTACTTTTATTTATTTTTTATCTACTTTTTTCTATTTTTTCTACTTTTATCTATTGTTTATCTACTTTTATTTATTTTTTCTACTTTTATTTATTTTTATCTACTATTTTTCTCTTTTCTACTTTTATCTATTGTTTATCTACTTTTATCTATTTTTGTCTACTTTTATTTATTTTTTATCTACTTTTATTTATTTTTTATCTACTTTTATCTATTTTTTGTCTACTTTTATATATTTGTATCTACTTTATCTATGCCTGAGGAGTTCTAGAGTTGATTAAACGCGGAATATTCAGTGTAGCTTAATCGCCATATATATTTTATAAATTAATATATATATATATATATATATATATATATATATATATATATATATATATATATATATATATATATATATATATAAACGTGTATGTCTAGCCGCACGGATAAGTTGTAATACAACGAAACAATACTCTATGTGGATGAAAAATAAAAAGTCCACATCTTTGCGTTGATCATTTTGTAAATATATTTTCCCCCGTCGCTTATTTAAACAATTAAGCGAAACCGACTATTCATTTGTTTGTAAACAAACTCATGGTTTGAGCACTGTAGTAGCCGAAGTAGCTTCAGTTCTCTCCAAACTCTACAACAAATGCCTTAAAAATCTTGCTTTCCCGGCTGTTAGAAAACTGCTCATGTGGTACCAGTATTCAAGAATTCTGGCGAAAGAACTGACCCATTAAATTATCGCCCTATTAGGCTCCTCTCACTTTTCGCCAAAATATTTGAGACCTTTATTAACCATGCTCTAGTCCAACACCTTACAGATGCTAAACTTCTGACCGACCAACAATATGGATTTAGACAAGCCCGTTCCACAGCAGAAATCCTCACTGTAATCTCTGAACGCATATACCATTCACTGGGCAAAGCGGGAGAGGGCAGAACGGTAGCACTAGATATATCGAAGGCTTTTGACAGGGTATGGCATGAGGGTATCCTCAGGAAGATTAGATAATACGGTATCACTGGTAGAATACTTGACATAATTAAATCCTTCTTAGATAAGAGAAAAATCAAGGTTGTCCTCGACGGTCGTACATCTAAACAATATGATATAAATGCGGGAGTGCCCCAGGGATCTATCCTTGGACCTCTACTGTTCCTTATATTCATAAATGACCTCCCCGACAAAATTGCCTCTGAGATGGGTATATATGCTGATGACACCACTCTCTATAGCAGGCACGACAGGAAAACAAATGAACATGTATCTAAAATAATGGCAGAAACACTAGAGAATGACCTCAATCAGTAGTGGAATGGGGACAAAAATGGATGGTCACGTTCAATCCCGCCAAGAGTAAACTGGTTTCATTCAATGATTACAAGAAACCTTCTCTACCATCTATAGCAATGGCCAACGACTCTTTATCTGAGAGTACGTCTTTCAAGTTCCTTGGTCTAATTTTCACAGGAAACATGAGCTGGAACAATTACATCGAGAGCATTGCCAGGGCCGCTGCAAGGAAGGTGGGCTCTCTCTACCGTGCTAGAAAACTACTAACACCCGAAAGTATCCTGTACCTCTATGAGGCAACCATTCGCTTAAGTATGGAGTATTGCTGTCATATTTGGGCTGGTGAATCGGCTACTAGTCTCTCGCTCTTTGACAGTGTTCAAAAGAGAGTCGCAAATCTGATAGGCATTAAACTGGCATCTAAGCTTCAGCCTCTGTCCCATCGACGAAACGTTGCATCCCTCTGCCTGTTCTACAAGTATTTTAATGGTGAATGCTCTGATGTACTGCAAGCACTTGTACCCCCACGACGTGAACACCCTCGACAGACCCGACAAAATCCCACCCCCACACTGTAGAGATCCCTAGATGTAAAAGATCTTTCTACTCCGGTAGTTTCTTCCCCAGAACCGCTAGACTTTGGAATTCTATTCCAGGTCACTGCTTCCCCAACTGTACTGACATGCAGAAGTTCAAGTGCAACGTTAACCAACATCTTGCTGCCCAAATCCCTACATAGTACCCCAGTAGTTGTTTCCCTGATAGTAGCCCCCTACACCAAAGTGGCAATGTGCCTTGTTTGGGGTGAAAATGTAATTTAAAAAAAAACTGTAAGCGACGGGCGAGTGTTAATTAAATTCACACTCGAGGAGAAATATTTACAGCACTGATTCCTGGTTAGAACAGCCGACTGTCAACTCGACGGTTGTAAGTTCGACCCACGGCAGTGGAAAGGTGTATGTCTAGCCCCACTTATGAGTTGTGATACAAGGAAACAGTACTGCATGTGGATGACAAGTAATATCGTAGTATATATACACATATATATATATACATATATATATATATATATATATATATATATATAGTAAGTTATATAATGTATATTGCGATTAAGCTACACTGAATATTCCGCGTTTCATCCGCTCTAGGACTCTTCAGGCTTATGTATATATATATATATATATATATATATATATATATATATATATATATATATGTATATATATATATATTTATATATATATATATATATATATATATATATATATATATATATATATCGAATGAAGGGCGAATGAAATGAAGATTAATGGTAATGGTTAGCTTTTGTCAGAGGAAAAAATAACAACTACACGCTTGCTCCGGCGTTCCGCTAGAGTAGGATCTTCTAAAATGATACGCACCAACAAAGCACCTTGTATACGCGCCCGCTGGCATTTACGCAGTGTCGAAGGACGATGACGCTTGATAACTTCGGCATTTGGAGAGATGCCATTCGTTACCGATCCAGATAGTAAGGCAAAGTGTATCCAATATTTCTACTGTGACACTAAAGTTTTCTCTTGAGAATTCACCGCTGCACAGAGCAGAATTCTATAAATATTTTTAAGTTCTTTAATGCTTGTTTGTATTGTCGCTTCATAATATGCTTTGCTTCAGCATTCTAGATTATTTTTTCTCCAGGTAATACGAGAACAAACCTTCTTATGAATATATATTAAAGATCTTATTAGTTGTGATTTGGGGTCACTTGATTCTATTTACGCAAGCGATACAGCTATTGATGACGACATATCACCTTAATCGTTCTCTTTTTTTCTGGTATAAAACACAATAGGGGTCAGGCGAAATTTTCCCAAATAAGACCTCCTCGTTCTTTTTTTGCCACGTGAATCATTCCTCCAGATTACAAATGGGTCGTATTTAAGGCTGCGACCCAAGCACCTATGGGGGTAGGATTTTACAGTACTAACGGTTAGAATAGAGCTGAGTTGAAGCTTATATTATTTGAACAATCCCTGGCAATTCTTGGTTACTCTGCTGCCTCCATTTGTCTGATTAATGACTATAAAAAAATTGCTTCAGCTGAGCGGATTCGAGATTGATAATAATATTTTGATACTAATATTTTTTGCTAAGAAAACCGTGTAATTCCAGAGAATGGCGGTGAGTATTCGTATTATTTGAATTCATCGGACTACTGTTCTCATCTGTAGTTGGATTTTCACAACGCTCCGGTCGATGTAACCTCCGACCTTCTTTAGGTGTATCTTGCTGAACTCGGGAACGTTTCTATGGAACTCGGGAATTTGGACGGAATTTCGAACGGAACACTTTATAATATACAGATCAGGATAGAAAAAGAACATAACAAATTATCGTTCCTAGATGTGCTGATAACCCGCACTGGTCAGGGGATTATATCATCTGTATACCGAAAGCCAACATTCACTGGACAGACTCTAAACTTCAACTCCCACCATCCGTATAATGTAAAGAAAAGTATCGCCCGTTGCCAACAGCAGGGAGCAATAGTAATATGTAGTAACAGCAGTGCATATGAAGAGGAAATGGACAGTTTAAGAGAAAGACTCTACCGAATTATCTATCCAGAGAGTATAACATCAGCTCCAAGAAATCTGAACCAGACACAAAAAGACACCACTCAGATGTTCACCACAGTTTGTATACCATATATGAAGGACTTGTCTGAAAAATTCAACGAATATGTAATCCAGTACAGTATTTAGGAGTGATTCATCTCTCTGGAAGCAGCGTCTCAGAGCCAAACCCCCGACGGAAAAAAATCAGTTTGTTCAGCGTGAGAAGCTTTCAATGAAAATTACTTAATTAATATGCACATGGGATTTTACCAAATTGACCAATCCGAGTGAATTCGATTCTGACAATGCAGTGAATGAATGGAACTTCAGTTTCGTTAGCCCTACCCCGCTTCCCGACTATAAGAAGTCAGGCACGAACTGATTTTGGTAAATTCTGAACTAGCTCCCAGCTGCGAATACCTCTTCCCCCACGCTGGCCGTTAATCCGCACTCTCCAGGTGACGGGGATATAAAAAAAAAAAAAACAAAGAGTTAAAAGAAAGAATCAAAACGTTCGTCGCACATAGATGTTTCCTTTTTTTTTAACTAACATTTCTGTAAATATTTGCCTTGTAGAATTTAATTTCAATCTATATTACCATGTACGTAGTTAAAGCTTTATTTAAAAATATAATTCTTGTAAAAACAAAAACTGACGACTGCAGTTTTTATTTATTGTCTCCGGGATTTATAGCTTAACAATCAAGCTGAACAATCCACGTGAGTTATTTTCCTTTAGGAGACAGCGAGCGAAAAATGTCTCTACCCTAGCGCTAGGAACACGTTGTGGTCCGTGGATCTAAAAGAAACACAGTGTGGGGTGCGGGACACACCTATTTCCCAGGAGATTGTGAATTATTTTCCTATGTTTTTTTTTTTTTTTTTTTTTTAATTTTTTTACTTGCGGACAACTTTTGAAAACGGAATAACCAGAATCGCGCATCAAACTCTTCCATCGTATAACTGATTAAGGCCAAGCTGATGAACCACCGAGATCTGTATTTACGTTCCGGTGAGCACTCCTTGGAGTTTTCGTCGGGTTACAAAGGGCAATATAAACAAATTCTTATTTACAATTATCTCCCCATTTGATAATGGTCCAGATTTTCATTCTATTTTCCCAAATGCCATCTTTTTATAATAATAGATTCCCCACTTACCAAGACCGGACGACCACTCAAGGATAAGTGTTAATGAGGACACAGTGGTCAGTAAGCAAAGGCTTAAAAATCATTCTTGGTGGGAATTGGGCTGATATTTACTATTTACAGGACGGGATTTCAAAACCTTCTTCACATTGGGCTTGAAAATGATTATGTTGTAGTCAGCTGGGAAGCAAGTCAGTAGAACAGATTTCTACAGAAAAGCGATCATGGGAGAGAATCTTTGTTCATTGAATTTGCGTTTATATTTAAGCATTGATAGAAGGTTGGAGAAATTGTTGATAATTGGTGTAGCTTGACAAATGCTTTTTAGGAAAATCTGACCAATAAGACCATTTAATGAAACTCACGAGAGCAAAATCTGTGAAACTAATGGTAGAGACGAAACATGCCCACACAATCTCTTCTGTGAGAAAGAAGTTGACGGGAGAAGAAAATGGGAATCGCCTAGTAGGTGTCAAAGTCTGTGTTGAATTCCGTAAGACGAGGCAACAGTACTCCATTTTAAGGCGTATTTGGCTTTTATAGAGCTACGGAATTGCGTCAGAATTTATATACTTTCTGGCGCAAAAGAATGACGCAAACATGTTAACCTTCTATTATCGGTCAGGGTGAAGGTCAGTGCTCGAAGCTTGTCGAAGTAAGGTAATATTTTGAGGCGAGAAGTTTTTCTTTTACCTATAAACTGTTTCATTTGAGCACCAACAATGCTATGCTATGCAATGCTATGCCATGCTAGGCTATGCTATTCCATGCTAGGTTATATATATATATATATATATATATATATATATATATATATATATATATATATATATATACTTCAGAAACAAATTATCTAACAATCAACTGGTATTGAAACCTGTGATTATTTATATATATATATATATATATATATATATATATATATATGTGTGTGTGTGTATGTGTGTGTGTGTGTTTGTGTGTGTGTGTGTGTGATTATGTATATATATATATATATATATATATATATATATATATATATATATATATATATATATATAGAAAGGGAGAGAGAGAAAATAAATTACAAAAAGTTATATTCCAAAATTCATTATTTTGACGATCTTATAATTTATTTCTATAATTCAGTTGACTAATAAAATTCTTGACAGCATCTGTCAAGAATTTTATTAGTCAACTGAATTTAAGGAATAAATAATAAGATTGTCAACAACATGAATTTTGGAATTTCATTTTTTGTCATTTATTCTCTATATTGCTCTGTAAGTACAGTGAGCTTCTTAAATAAAGATTGATATATATATAATAAGAAAATATATTTCTACAGAAATATTTATATATATAAATATATAGAATAAATGACAAAAACTTATATTCCAAAAGTCATGACGTTGACAATCTTATAATTTATTCCTTAAATTCAGTTGACTTTCAGTTGATAATTTTTGCGCTACGAAACATATACTGTCAAAAATTATATAAGTCAGCTGAATTTAAGAAATACATTATAAGATGGTCAATATCATGAACTTTAGGAAAATAGCGTTTTGTCATGTATTCTCTATATTGCTCTGTAATAACACTGAGCTTCTTAAATACGGATTGATATATATTATAAGAAAATATATTTCTACAGAAATATATATATATATATATATATATATATATATATATAAATGATAATAGACGAATAAAAGTTATATATAACTATTATATTATCAGAAAAATACGGAAATGTTGAGGGAAAAATAAAGAAAACTCACTTTAGTGTAAGGCATTTCGAAGCTTAATGATTCACATCAGAAGAGGAGAAAAACCACAATTATGGAAAATTTAAATAGAGAAAAATTGGTTTAATGACATTTAGTAAAACAATGAAAATGAGGAGACAAGATAATATATTAAAAAGTAATTAAAAGGGTGAATCGGAAGAGTAGTTGATATGTAGGTAATATTTAAAAACAATATAAGACACAATGAAATAATTGAGATCACAAAAGGATATTTAATAATAAAAAAGAAAGAAGGATAGAGATAGAAAAAAACAATAAAATGAAAATGAAAAAGAAATACAATTAATGTAAAAATGAAACAATCTGAAAGTGAAGGAAATCGAATAAGAAAAAATGTTCAAAGAAATGTGTTTAAAAAAGTTCAGAAATAAGATAAAATACAATAAAAAATAAAATAAAATGATAAAAGTTTCAAGGCGAAAAATATGGTTACTATTTACAAATCCATAGGTAAACAAATTATAGAGAAGAATGTCCAAGTACTATCATCGGAAACCACAAAAGAGTTGTACAATACAGTAAAATCCTTAGAATGTACTAGTAAAATCCTTAGAATGTACTAGTAAAATCCTTAGAATGTACTAGTAAAATCCTGTGAATTGGTATGAAAATAGAAACATCGTGTATGAATTTTCGAAAAATAAAAAAAAGAAACAAAAAGGCAGGCAAGTATTAGTGGAATTCCAAGAATTTCCGCCAATCTTATAATTTTGCTCTGTTACAGAATTACTTCTTGGTAAGAAAAAGTTATATATATATATATATATATATATATATATATATATATATATATATATATATATATATATATATATATATATAGAGAGAGAGAGAGAGAGAGAGAGATAGATAGATAGATAGATAGATAGATACAAGCAAAAGTACCCGTCGTTGACTGGGTTCAAAAACAGCCTACAAAAGATGGACTCTGATTTATGAAAGTATGATAGGTTATGAAACGGAAGGGTTGTAAAGAGATAGCTTCGAATTTGGGGGTATCAAAACCAAAGCAAAATATGATGAAAGTAAAAATAAAATAGATAAACCCCAGAATTTATTATACCATACCTGTTCACACTGAAACATTTATCACAATATTCTGTGGATCTATATTAAAAAACTAGGCACCGCCAAAACTGGGGGGGGGGGGCAGGTCAGTACTTTTTGACGGACCGTCTTTTTAAAAATCTACCAAAAATCAGATAATTATCCGATCAATACGAAATTTTCAGCGATTATTAGGAGAAGAATGAACTTTATAACAGTGTACTTATTTTTCATAAACGATATTTATATATATATATATATTTTTGCTTACAACCCCCCCCTTGTTTTGAAGTGGGAACAAATATGCTTAAAATAATCATCTGAAACTGAACAAAACATATTGTGTTGTTGTAAGGGACAGAATTATAGATTAAAAAAAAAAATTGTTTGCATACCTTATTTTGACGTCTGAATATCAGAATTTCGATTGTGTTTAATTATCCCGCTTTTGAGTTTTGAAGTGTGAAATTCGGTGAATATGTTAAGTAAAATAATTAATTTAAGTTAAGCAAAACAAAAAAAAAAATTTAATATTTATAAGAAAAAAGCCATTTTAAAATTTTTGATAAATAAATTAACAATTTTTTTTAGCGAGCCGAATAATGCATGACCATTATTAAACAGGGCATGCTTTGAATAATCGATACAAAAAAAAATCGATAAATATTGTGCCCTTTGTGTTAAAAATAGCATCATTTTTTTTTTATCTCGTTTGAAAACGTTTGCCGCCTTTCGACTACGGTGGACCAAACGCGCTGAAATTATTTGTTTTTATTCTGCTTTAAATTGCCCCCCCCCCATTTTGGGGAGCCTGGCCCCCACACACATACACATTAAAAACCAAACTCATACAAATGGTCACCCATCTGGTACTGGCCAGCCTCAGCTTAATAATACATTGAAATTTTCGTCACTGAAAAATAAGTTTTTTTGGCCTGCTTGGTCTTCAATAGTTTTCTTCTTATCAAAAGAAAACGTAAACAGAGTCGATCTGAACTCTACGTCGACGCGAAATATCTGGTTACCTATATGAATAAGTGGAATTATTTGAAATTCAGGTACTTATATTATAATATTTTTGCATATTCTCTTAGAAAATCATCGTAAATCTTAGTTAGACAGCGAATAAATAAATTAATTATTTCAAAAACCCTTTTTTTTTAATATTTAAGTACGTTTTTTGTGCAAGACAAAAAATGTCAATTGTTAACTTTTTGGGAAAATTTAACATTTAAAATTGAATTAAAAATAGTAGAAAAAGTTTTACATTATTCTGTTTTCTATATGATAAAATTCAGGGTTTTTATCTTTCTGGAAAAAAAAAGTTACTCAGAAATAATGGATTTTAATAAATGTAATTTAGTTTTAGAAAACAACAACGGCTTGATTTTGCGGCCATTTTTGTCGGTGCCTATAAAAAACCCTGTTAAACTTTGTGACATATTTCCATTCTATGGAGGTCAGGTGCGAACGAACACCTCATAATTTTATTATACCATATTTCTTCAAACTGAGACATAATTATCAAAGTATACTTACGCAGATAGATATGAAAAGTCTTTATTACAGTTTGTGGCTATTTCCATTCTATGGAAGCCAGGTGCGAACGCAGACCCCAAAATTTCATTATACCATCCCAATTTAAGTTTAAACATACTTATCAAAGTATTCTCATTTACATCTATATCAAAAACACTTGTAAACGTTTTTTTTTAATTTATAATTTTGTTATTTCCATACTTCGTGGACTAGGATCGAACGCAGACCCCCCCCCCACAAATTTTAATGAACCACCGTTCTGCCAGATCAAACATACCAATTCCTGTATCTCGATACATCTTCTATCATTATATGTAATCATTTTTTTTTTAAATAGTCAACCATATAGGAGCCTATTCGTGGCCACACACACACACACACACACACATACACACACAGCTTTATATTATATATATATATATATATATATATATATATATATATATATATATATATGTATATATACATATATATATATATATATATATAAATATATTTAAATAAGGGAGTAGTCACCAACAATGTGTATTTTTTAACATTATTTTATTATTCCGTGTCTTGGTTTTTCATTGAGAATTATGTTTTGATCATTGTAATAATGTTTTTAAGTCATTGAAATCGTTTACGTACGTTTCAGACGGTCTGATGCGTCCTCGTCAGAAATTATTTTCAAATGTGTAAAAATGGCGATTTTCGTTAGTTTGAAGTTTTTTTCCAAGGGGTGGAGGGTTGTAAGTGTTTATTATACATTGGTATGCTTCTTTTTTTTTTTGGTTTGTCCAGGGAGATTTTGACCTGGCTGTAGTCAGTCAGTCGCTATTTCTTTCTGCTAATGTGTTTTTTCTTTTCCTTTATGGTGGGGTAGTGTGTGTGTGTGTGTATGTGCGTGTTTATGTGTGTGTGTGCGCGTGTGTGTGTTTGCTTTTATTGGTTTGGGAATGTGTATATTTTGGGGTTATTTGCTTCCTTAGGAAGGCGGCTGTGGTCCGAGCTCGTTACTAATGTGTATGTGTAGGGAGGGGGGACTGGTTCTTCTGAAGTAAAGGTAGGGGTGCTTTCATTCTATTTTGATATTTATTTTTTGGATTCTTGGATTTTAATATTGTGATTTTTTTCGTTTTAGTCTTATATTATGTTTGTTTAGAAAGAGGGGTGTATTTAAAATAGGGGATTTTTTAATGTTTCTATTTATTTGTCTCCCCATGTGGGTATGGCTAGACCCAGGATCGGTTCCTGGTGTAGGAAAGATTTTGTTCCCCAGAGGGGGGGCATTGGGGGGTATAGGTATGGGAGGGGGATGATAGAAGGGAAGATAGCTGTTTCAGTCATGAGGGGGTTCTCCTCCCCTGACTGAGGAGGGAGAGATGTGTTGGAACAGATATTATACTACGGTTCTAGGTGTCTCCTAGTGTTGTTGGTTTCGAGGTTAAGTAGGGTTGGTATTGTTCAGTGTGTTGTATTAAAGATAGGGGTGGTATGTCTGTTTGTGGTTGTATGCGCGCACGTTTGTGTGTCTTAATGTGTCGGTTCTGATTTAAGTGTGGGTGTGTGTATGTGTATGTGTATGGGTGTGCATGCGAGTGTATCTTGCATTTCATGTTTTTGTGTGATGGTATTAGGTTCTGTTCAGTTCAGGAGTGAATTTGGTGTTGAAGTTTTTTTCCTGTGTAAGTAAATAAAAATAATTGTCTGTTTGGAAGATTGGCATTATTTTGAAGCTGTTTCCACTGCATGTGTGTACGTGTTTTGAAACATAGAGGTGTTTGTTATCTGCAATTTTGATGTTGCTCTTATGTAAGGCCACTCTATTGCTGAAATTTTTGGTGGCGCCTATGTAGGATTTGTTGCATGTTGTGCATCTTAGTGCATATACTACATTTCTGGGGGTGCAATTTAGATCCTTTTTTATTTTGAATGTTTGTGCTTGGTTTTTGAATGTGTATGTGTTACCTTCTATTATTATGTCACATACTCCACATCGCAGTTTGTTGCATTTTGTAACTCCTTTTGTAGTATGTGGGACGAGTGTTGAGGAAGTTAGGATGTGTTTTAAGTTTTTGGGTTGTCGTTTGCTTTTTATTATTTTTGTTGTTTTAAGTATGTTGTTTAGTTTGTCGTTCTGATTGAGGAGGATAAGGTTTTTTTGTTATCTGTGTGAATAGTTCTGGGTTGTTTTTGTTGTGTGTAGAGACGTATGCTAGAATTTGTTCTTTGTTGTGTTCTTTTGGGGTTCTTAGTTGGTCTATTGGAATTTTTTCAGCCAATTCAATACCTTTCTGTATTAGTGGTAGTGGGTATCCTCTTTTCCGCAGTGTTATTTGTAGTTCGTTCAGTCTAGTTGAACGGAGGTGTCTGTCTGTTACTATGGTGCAGACTCTACCTGCTAGGGAGTAAGGTATTGATTTTAGACAGTTTTTTAGGATGGTGGCTTTTGAAGTGGAGGTATTGCTGAGTGTCTGTGGGTTTGTGGTAGATGTATGTGATTATGTTGTTGTTTTTTATTGTTACTAGGATGTCTAGGAAAGGAAGTTCTGTGGGGCTTTGTTCTACTGTGAAGTTTATTTTTGGGTGTAGATTTTGTAGTAAAGTGTGGAGTTCTTTAATATCCCCCATGAGGTTCTCCAAAGGATAAAGCAGTCGTCTAGGTATCTTTTCCAAGATTTTATGAAGAGTGTTTTTATATTGTGCCCGTACTTTTGCTCTATCCTTTCATAAAGAGTCTCTTCTAGGAAAGCGAGTGTAAGGGTGGCATATGTCGGTGCCATTTTGGTACCCATCGCTGTGCCTAGTATTTGGATGTAGTTGTCTTTATTGAATTGGAAGGAGTTGTTATTGAGGATTATGTCGATGCTATCAATCACGAATTGTTTATTGAATCTGGGGTGTAAAGTCTGTGTATGTTTGTCAATCCAATATGCGATAGCTTCTTTTCCTAGATTGTGTGGGATATTGCTATATAGGCTGCTAACGTCGAATGTGGCTAGTATAGTCCCATCCTCTACTGTTTGTGGTAGGGAGCTAAGGAAGTGTGTGTTATCTTTTACAAAACTTCTGACTAGATTGGTGAAGGGTTGTAATAGTATATCTATTAGGTTGCTAAGTCTGCTTGTTGGGCATGATGGTCCTGCTACTATGGGTCTGAATGTGATGTCGTTGGGGTTTGGGGTGCTTATGTATTCTGACTTTTGTATGTTGATGGCATGTCTTACTTGGTTAGATTTGTGTATTTTGGGTAGCCCATAGAAGATGTTTGTTTTTGTTGTGAAGTTTGTAAGGAAGTCTTTTTCTTTTTTAGTTAATGTACTATTGTATGTTGTGCAGAGTTTTGTTATTTTAGATATGGTTGTGTCGTCTATGTTGGAGCTAATTGGTTTGTAATAATTTTCATTCCCTAGTGATTCTGAAATGTTATTTTTATAGAAGTTCTTATTCATTATAACTACTGGACTACCTTTGTCTGCTCCCTTTATAACTAAGTTGTTATTGTGTTGGATTTTTTTTAAGTGCTTGATTTTGTTTTCGTGTTAGATTACTGGTGGGGTTTTCTTTTTGTTGGGGTTGAGGCTCCAGAGTGTTTCATAGAAGGTATTTAGTTCTTTTGTGTTGTCATGTTTGTTGGGGAAGTATGTTGATTTTTTCTTCACTAGAGAGTCGTCTGTTGTGTTATCACTGTCGTTAAGTATATCTATGAGTCTAAATTTGCGTTCAAATTCTTTGAGGTCTTTCTTTAACTCTGCTATGTTACTTCTGGGAGTTGGGCAGAATTTGAGGCCTAGTTTTAGTACTTCAATTTCGTCCTTTGTAAGCGTCTCTGTAGATAGGTTGATGACTTTGGGTTTTTTGTTGTCTACTCTGGTGTTGTCATTTTGTGAGGAATTCCTAAAAAATGATTGTGAGGGTCGTTAGTTTCGTTGATTCGGTTGGGAGGTTGGTTGTGTAGTTTTGTGGGGGTGTATGGGTTATGATGGTACCTGGGGTATTCGGATTGGTTGTGTTTGTGTGGGGGGTATTTTTGGGGTCGGTTTTGTACTGTGGGGTATTGGGGATGGGTGTTGTAAAGATTGTTTTGTATTGGGTGGTATCTATAGGGATGGTTTAGTTCCATTGGGTTGTTACGGTGGGGGTTGATAAGTAGGGTTTTTTTGGTGGTTTGTGTGGGTGGGGTGGGGTAAGAGATAGTGGGTTCTTGGCTGAGTTGGGTGACGTGGTTGGTAGTAACTATTTT
>NC_136499.1:119737125-119764625 GCF_053919585.1 Euprymna scolopes | reverse complement strand
GGTTCTGATGGCCTTAAGCGTGTGTGGCGGCGATCAGGTGAGGAGTACAAAGATAAGTGTGCCAGGCCTACAGTCAAGCATGGTGGTAGGAATGTCATGGTCTGGGGCTGCATGAGTTTTGCAGGTATTAGAGAATTACATTTCCTTGAGGAAAACATAAGCTCCAACATGTACTGTACAATACTTCAGCAGAACATGATTCCCTCCCTCCAAAAACTGGGTCGCAGAGCAGTGTTCCAACATGACAATGACCCAAAATACACATCCAAGAAAACCACTGCTTTACTAAAGAGGCTGAGGGTAAAGGTAATGGACTGGGCAAGCATGTCTCAAGACTTGAACCCAATAGAACATCTTTGGGGCATCCTCAAACAGATGGTGGAGGTGCGCAAAGTCTCAAATATCTGCCAGCTCCGCGACGTCGTAATTGAAGAGTGGAAGAGCATTCCAGTGGTTACATGTGAAGCGCTGGTAAACTCCATGCCCAGGAGAGTAAAGGCAGTTTTGGATAATGATGGTGGCAACACAAAATACTGAGAGGTGACATGTATGTCAATATTGCAAACTTTTGTAAGGAGTGTACTCACTTTTGCTTTCAGGGATTTAGTTTTAATGGATATATTTTGAGTTATTATGAGGGGAAAATAAATTAACTCTGTTATATATGCCGCAGACAGACTACATTTCATTGTGTCAAAAATATTTCTTTCAGTGTTCTTTCATGAAGAGATATGCTTAAATATTTGAAGAAATGTGAGGGGGTGTACTCACTTTTATGATACAATATATATATATATATATATATATATATATTAATATATATATATTTATATGTGTGTGTGTGTGTGTGCGTGTGTGTGTGCATATATATTAAGTTATAAAAATATATATGGCAATTAAGCTACACAGAATATTCCGCGTTTCATTCTCGTGAGAATTCGCCAGGCTTATGCAAAGATTTGTGATTACTTCGTTTTTTTACATACAGGCATGCTATTGAATTATTAGTTAGCCAATCAGCTTCTTAGTTTCCACCGTGCCATCCTAATCAGCCACTGGACGGACACTTTTCGGACAAACGTACAGTTCAGCTTAGGTTCACCCCTTTCCTTTGTGTGTGTTTTTCATCGGGAGAATAGATATCTAAAGTAAGCTGACCTATTTTGAACCTAAGTATATATATATATATATATATATATATATATATATATATATATATATATATATATATATATATATCATTGAGTGTAAATTATGTAACTGCGAAAAATCTCAACAAAGTGACATTTATGAAATTCGCTTTTGTGCAGGTTATAAATCAGGAAATAGGGGAGATAAGCATTAAGAGAACATAAATAAAATTAACTCGAACTTAGTCACCTTTATGCACCCATTGACGTCAATAGATTGCTGCATACATAAACTCACACAAGTACGAACGCACGTGCATAGACACACATACGTACACACCCACACACACACATATACATATATATATATATATATATATATATATATATATATATATATATATATATATATTTGGGGAGGGTAAGTATAACTAACTCGATATTAACTTAAGTTAATGGATATAATGAAAGAGATGAATTCAATTATTTATATACTTGATGAAAAGAAGATATAAAACCGGTTTTATAAGAACCAATCCTACCGTCACACAAAACTGTATGGCAACATAAACTTCGACATTTTTTATTTATTTATAAATTAGCATAAACACCCAAACAAATTTGTGCAATGCCTTGAAATATAGGTTATTTTTAAAGACCGTAGCCGAGGTAGAACGCCAGAAATATATGTTAAGTCATTAAAAAAGTAGGTTGTTTTTCTTTTTTACAAGGTGGTCACCACTTATCAAGGTCCTGAAGCCACTCAGGGATAAGGATTATTGTAAGTACAGTACGTTATTGATGATATTTAATAAAGTGTCTACTTAAGGGGGCGGCTCATCAGGAATTTGTTTACGTTGGACTTGAAGACATCCAAGTTGTAGTCAGGAGGGAAGCAGGCAGACGGAACAGAGTTCCACATGCGTGCAGTTCTAAGAAAGAAGCTTTGTTCATGGAATCCACGTTTTGATTTAGGCACAGATAAAGAGTGGGAAAAGTTTTTCACAGGGGATTCAGCTAGACGGGTGAAATAACAATAAAACAAAGATAGGCTTGCAACGTCTCTTCTGTGGGAGAGAGGTTGCAGGGAAGACAAAAGGGCAACCCCCACTTAGACACGAAGTACTCTGTCAAGGCAGGATAGGCTGTTTTTAGCAGCTCCTGCGCAGATATGGCAGCGTCCTTGGACGTACTTGGCTTTTATATAGATAGAGAATTGCATCAGTAGTGAGATATCTTCTGGAGCGGTCGAAGGATCCCACCATCTTTTCAGCGTCCTTGGCAACAGACTTGATGTACTTTTATATAGATAGAGAATTGCATCAGTAGTGAGATATCTTCTGGAGCGATAGAAGGATCCCACCATCTTTCCAGCGTCCTTGGCAACAGACTTGATGTACTTTTATATAGATAGAGAATTGCATCAGTAGTGAGATATCTTCTGGAGCGATAGAAGGATCCCACCATCTTTCCAGCGTCCTTGGTAACAGACTTGATGTATGTGTTCCATTTCAGATCAGGAGTAGTTATGTGTTTGTTGTTTTCATTAAATTGCATTATTATAAATCAATATTATTAAATTAAGAATGAGTTAAATTTCGAGATTTGCTGTTTGATGAAAACACGGCATCAGTTTAAATTCGGTGGCCATATTGTTTTGCTACGGTGTCTTTCACATAATGTCGGCATTATTCAATCATGCCTTTATAACTTTTAGACTCATATTACTAACTGGATTTTAATGGTAAATATTTTGATTTGTTTTAATATATAAAAGCAACAAATTCTAAAGCTGACGCTCATTTTTTGCTTGAAGTGAAAGGACTTTAACAGATCCGTTGCCGAAATTGTTGGAACAAAAAAGTGTTTGATTATTTACCACTGCCGAATATTCCTGATACAATCGTCCAAATATACAAGAACCAAATACATCTTAAAATAGAGTACTGTCGATTCATCTAAGGATCTGTTCCCAAGATCGGTAGAAAAGTGGCTGGATCACTCTAGCGCTACAGCAGGTATCTCACTGTCGGTGAAATCCTCTTTCTGTATGAGAGGCAGTTCACCCTAAAATTAAGTACTGTTGTCACATCTGCCCTATAGCCTTGATGGAGTTCAAAACCGGCTTGCAATCCTAGTAGCTGATGCATTTTCTCTTCACTGCAGCCTCTTTCCCACTGAAGAGACGTTGCGAGCCTGTTTCTGCACTATCGTTGTTTTCATGGCGAGTTCTCGACTGAACTCCAATCTATGGCTCTCTTGCCAAACTTTCACAAAAAAACACTTGACTTCTTACAACAACTATAAACTATCTCCCCCACTCTTTCTGTGCCTAAATCTAAACGCAGATTCCATAGACAAAACTTCTTTCCAAGAACTGTCCGCCTGTGGAACACTATTCCACTGTCCTGCTTCCCAGTTAAACATGGTAGCCTTCAAATCCAATGTAAACAAGTTATTGTTGAATTGTCCCCGGAAATAATAAAATTCTACCCAATTTACACTAGTAAAGATGACTACCCCCTTACAATCATTAACCCTTATCCTTGCGTGGTTTTCTGGCCTTGATAAGTGGAGACTCCTCTCTAAACAAAATTAAAAAAATAGTAGCGTCTAAGTGTACAGTTGGCTGCATTGACAGGATACAAAACCGGCTTCGAAATCTAGTAGTCGATGACCTTTTCTCGTCCTTGCTTTTTTTATCTCATAGAAGAGACATTACGAGTGTACCTTTGCTCTATCGATATTTTCATGGCAGGTGATTGACTGAACTACTATCTATCTTTGCAGAACATTGACAGCAAGAACTCGTCTAGCTAGGGCACGTTTCACTATTTTTTTAATTCTCTCTTATATATAAAACTAAACGAAAATTTCATAAAAAATTACTTTCCTAATATTCCCCGTAAAAAGAAAAATACCGCTGGGCTGCTTTCCATCTAACTATAACATAATCTTTTTTAAATCTAATGTATTATAGTTTTTTAAATCGCCCTCTAAAATGACCTAACTCCATCCAAGTTCCACCATTAATGACCATGATAATGTTATCTCACTGGCCAGCTGAGAACCATTTACCGTTATCATCGAGTAACGTTTAGGTTTGTATAAGCCGTGATCTCTCTCATAAAAATACACTTAGAACCTCTGAATAACTTTCGTTTCATATAGAAACAAATAAATAATTAAAAGTTATATTAATTACAAGTCCTGTCCATATGCCGAAAGATGTTACCGTGACTGTATACAGACAGTGCTAAATTCCGTTGACATTTCACGAGAAACACCCGTCTGGCTGAAACTACTGTCAATAATTTTCCCCACTCTTTATCTGTGCCCAAATCCAAACGTAGATTCAATGAGCAAAGCTTCTTTTTTAGAACCGCACGCCAGTGGAACTCTCTGCCGCTTGCCTGTTTCCCACCTGACTTAAACTTTGAAGTCCAACATAAACAAACTCCTGACAAACCGGCCTCTTAAGTAAGACCCTCTATCAAAATCCCCAATACTAATGATTACTACAATACTATCTCATTGATTACTGTACACGCAATAACTCTTATCCCTGAGTGGCCTTCGGGCCTTGATAAGTGGTGACCCCCTGTAAAAAAAAACCTACCTTATTCGACAATTGCACGAAACGGCCCAAAAATCCTTACCTCGGGCTTTTTTGTGTGACTCGACGTTGCTCAAAATTAGATTAATACATATATATTGTTGGTTTTCTATGAAACTTTACTAGGCCAGTTTCTGTAGGGGGTGATTTATATATTTTTTTTTTAAATTTATGTAATCATCCGGGAATGATCTGCTGGTTGTAGTAGTGTATAGAAAGAAGCATGAATATGTTAATTTTAAACGAGCTCTTGAGTTTTCTTTTGGAGGTAAGGTTGGAGAAAGTAATGTCCGTTTTGGGGTAACAAAAAAGTATGTGAAATTGTTTCATATATGTATTTAAATTATCCGTCTTATTCTAGGTAAAATTATTTTAAATATGCGTTGTATATTCACCGTCCTTGCAAAGGTAAAATTATTTCATATAAATGCTGTAAATTATCTGTCCTAGGTAAGATACGATTATTTCATACGTGTAATACCCGTCCTAGGAAGGTAAAATATTTTTTGCTCGAAATAGCAAATGATACATAGACATTAAAAATTCCTCTATCCTAAGAATAAAAAATATATTCAAAATCAAATTCCCTTTTCTCATTGTTTATACGGTCCCGGGCAGCGAACAATATATAAATAAGGATACTCTAGAGACTCACACTTTTCAGAGAAAAAAAAAGAATTTTTAAATTTGGTGCATCCGTTCGAAAGTTTTATTGGTAAATATACACACTCATTTATAATATAAAAGCGAAAATGTATGTATGTATGTATGTATGTGTGTATGCGTTTATGTATGTGTGTTCGCTTTATCTGTGTGTCTACAAAAGGCTTTTTCAGAGAAGCGGTCGCTCGCTTCAAAACTTTTAAAAACTTTTTATATCACATATAAATCGTAATATCTCACAGTTAACAATGAAGCTCGCCTGTCTATTTAATTTGCTCGAGTTCGGGAAGATAAATATTCAACATTTGTCGCTCGCCGCATGTGGGTAAGTCTTTTTTCTATAACATCTTGGGGGGGGGCGTTCAGCGGTAAATGAAATCCCGCAGTCAAACTTGACCTCATTAAGCATGTCGCGGTGGGGCAATGGTTAACGTTGCACGTTTTTTTTTTTCCACACTTTAATTTACAACTTCGCCTCAACGGTTCGGGTTCGATCTTCATACTTACTTTTTTTTAACCCCCCCTACCCCCGGAGTTTCCCCACCTCCAAACACCCGAGCAACGTCGGGTACCACTCGCTAGTAAATAAATAAATACACATTTAGAATTTTATTAATAGCATAGATGAACCTATAAACATAGCCAATTTTTCGAGTGTATGTTATCTTTCTTTCTTCATATTTTCAAACGCTATCTCCTCCGAAACTAAAAATCACATAGCGGAGCTAGAGGCCTCAAATGATTGCATTTTACCGAGCGTTCTTTCAGGAGTCTAAAGAATTCAAAAATGGGTCAAAATTGAAAAAAAAAATCGTTGTACATTTTGTACATTAATCTTAGTTTATTTTTCATTTTTAATCAGTTCATATGCGTGTTACATCAGTACAGTGGTTACATTACCAGCTTTGAATGCTAGAGTTTCGGTTTCCATTCTAACTGATGGCACCCAAATAGTTTTTGTTTACTTTTGAAATCAATATAGGAAATTTGGACAAAATAAAATATCATATTTAAGCGTAGTTTCCGACCTGGAAAAGAAGCCCCTCCGCTAGTTGTGTTATATTCCGTGTGTTACAATTGTGTTCAAAGTCGCGATGGCAAAATCCTCCTTTAACAGTACGATGTGTATCTTTATAAACAGAAACATACAAAGGGGAAAAAAAAGGAAAATCAGACTCTTGAAGACATATGCATTACCAATTCTCTTCTACGGCTGAAACTATTGGATACTAATAAAGATTACTTTGGTATATTTTAGTGTGTGTTTGTGTTATCTACTTTATATTTAACCGACTATTGTTCTCGTATCCTGTATGTCTAAACGATTCATGACTCATCTAGTATTCGTAGGTGCGTGTGTGTATCGCATATAATCCCCGTAACATGACAACATACATGTTTCTGCTGCTCTCTTCTGGGGGATTCGCTAAGGTTGTAAGACGGACACGAAACGATGTATATATATATATATATATATATATATATATATATATAAATATATATATATAATATATATATATATATATATATATATATATATATATATATATATATATATATATATATTCACTCCCAGATATCTCGTCTGAGCAGAACTGTAGTGAATCCTGGCTTATGGTTCCTCTGTATTTGTTTGGAAACCAGCTAGACGTGTTTACCCCATTTGTTTCTTCGGCGTCTCAAGCCCAACCCCTTAAACTTAACTTAGCTTATTCAAACCGGGACCTCTGACGCGTCAGATCCGATCCCTATTCACATACTTTCCGGTGCAACTTGATCGGTCAACCCAGTTTGATACCTGTCACAAGATGACACTTTTACCCTTTCTGCACCTGGACTGCTTGATCAACTTATACTATCCCACGATTGAATCTGTTGCTTACTTCGCTAGAAAAATTAGATAGATAGATAGATAGATAGATAGATAAATAGATAGATAGATAGATAGATAAATAGATAGATAGATAAATAGATAGATAGATAAATAGATAGATAGATAGAGTACAGACAATTAAATGCTTCTGTCTGGTGTTGCCCGGGATTTACCTAACAACTTAACTTTGTTTAAAATCAGCGCATATATGGTTTTTAAGGAGAATTCTAAGAGTCTCATGGGCAGACAGAAAGACAAATGTAAAATCATGAATAAGGCCGATAAATACTGACGACTTCTAAATATCATCCACATCATACAGTTCTTTAGACAAAACGCACGCAAACGAAATGGAAAAATATTTGATGTTAAGTAAAATCGCCATCAAGGTAAGCAGAAGACAAAGAATAATTACGGAGGTTCTCAACAAGACCACAATGATAAACCTCATTATGAATGTAGAAATGACTGGAGAGCCAGGATCAACAATGGCAGCGAAAACAGACCTGATACATGAACAAGAAGAAGAAGAAGAAGAAGAAGAAGAAGAAGAAGAAGAAGAAGAAGAAGAAGAAGAAGAAGAAAGAATAGTTTTCATGCATGGATGTTCCATGGGAGCCCACTCTGAGATGAAATATAATTGTGAAATGTGTAACATTACCCAACACGGTGTAGCTACAGTCGAAAATAGACAAGGAATAGAAAAGCACTTCGACTGGCTTTTTCGTTATAAAATTGCATTTATTTCCTCATTCATCCGCCACGTATGACTTCTCGTTACGTCATTGACGCCTGTCAAAATATCGTCTTCTTGAACGTCATCTACATCTCTTACGGGATCACCTTCTCGAACATGCTCCCTCTCTTTTTTATAGTAAACTTTTTTCCTTATGGTGGCGTCATTTCACTCACGGCTCGGTATTTTCATATAGACACCCGCGTTACGTTACTAATGAACGATGGAAGAGTGTAAATATTTCAATCGTAGGTGTGTCCCTTTTTTCTTGAGACTATCCAGATATCTCAAAGGGCATTGGATATATGCATGATTTATAAAAAAAACAAAAAAAAAACGGAAAGCGAAATGTTAAGTGAGCCTCATCGTCTAAAGCAGGGGGTCTATAATGTGGTCTACATGGAATATTTGTGGGGTGGGGGGGGGCACAGGCAAAATATAACAACTTGGGGGTCCACAATCATATTTTGATTGTCCATAAAGAAAAAAAAACAACATACAATGTTTATTATTATTATTATTATTATTTTATTAATTTTAGTTATTTTTTATTTTGATGTGGAAAAAGTTGAAGTAGACATTTAAACGAATGTGAATGAATTTATTAGATTTTAAACCAAAAAATCTATAAAATTATTTTGGAAGCAATAAAAAAGATTAAAAAATGTAGTTTTCATTTAAAAATAAATCTAAAGTGTATGCTATTTTTCAACATTTATCAATCTTCTTCTATACTCCTATAAATTCGTTTTTCTTTTGTGTGTATTGATATTAATATTAAAAGCACTCTTTTCTATTTATTTAAAAAGAAAATACAATTTGCTTATATATGGGTTGTGGAATTGTATTCACTTGTAAAATATCTAGCTAATTTGCATATTCTTTTAAACATTCATTTTAATTAATTCCCTATTAGTGTTTTCGGTTTTTTTAATGGGATGATCATCTTTAGTTAACTATTACATGTAATTATAATCATATAGATATTCTACATTATTTATACTTGCATAATATTTGCGTAAAAAGTTTACAGTAAACACACAATTGTTTCCATATATATTTATGTTTAATCTATCTATTTATTTATCTATCTATGTATATATATATATATATATATATATATATATATATATATATATATAAGTGAACGTATCTGTGTAACTGTGTGTGTACATTTCCTTACGCAATAACTCTGTCAATTTTCAGTCTACAAACTCGACATTTGATATACAGAGTACTGAGATTTGGGAAAATCCTTGTGATCGGTTTTCGGCCAGAAATTTGGCTGTTAAGGGGTAAAAGTTCAACGATTTGACCTTTGAGAACTCTACCAAACTTCTCCGACAATTTTGGGTCTAACCTTGAAATTTTAGACATGAATCTAACTTAATAACTTGATTCGAGCCCCAAATAGTAAAGCTTAATAATCATAATAGGCGTCAAACTTTAAAAAAAAAATGACTTCTGTTTTTTTTTGCTCAACATACACCTCCAAACACACGGGAAATGCCGGGCTGAAATGCTAGTATATATATACATATATATATATATATATATATATATATATATATATATATATATATATATATATATATAAAACTGAATATTAACGGGCATGCGCTTGTACGTATTGGGTTCAATGTCAAATGATTGATTGAGGGGATTTTCCTTTACTCTTTTTATTTATTTTTTCTATTTGTATTATTTTTAATATTTAAAAGGTTTTAGCCAGTCATAACAGGATTTCAAAATGTTCATCTGATATATTTACGTATTCAGTTCTCATTTTCCGATTCCGATACAATTACCGATTCCCATTCCGATTCTTTGAAATCTCCTAAATATTTAGTTATTAAGTGTTTTTTTTTTTTGCCGGATTACCATACTCCCCCCCCCAATATATGTACGCTATTGAAAAAATAGACTTGTGTGGCTACATATAGATTTTAGTGTTTGTCATGGTTTCAAATCAAATAAAAATTGATTAAATTTTAATCAGTTTATCATTTTAATAGGAAAATGTGGTATTTACCTAAACTAAACAATAACAAAACAATTAAAATAATTGTCTATAACGTTGGAAAATAAATGTTTTCCAATAACAATTCTGATACGCCCAAAGATCTGATTTTTCCGATTTTTTACTTAATTTATTTTTTCAATTATAAATTTAAAGGGAAAAACATTAAGCCATATTAACTCCTTTCAACTGACCTGTTCGCAAATATAGCTGATTCCAGTGCATGAACTCTTACTCACCCCCTCCTCGAGTAACAAACAATAAAATAGCAATGTCCCGTAATCACTTTGAGGAGTATAATCTCTCAGTAGATATATAACCTTTATAAACTAAACCAGTAACAACACTAACCACCCTCGCCGGGTCGCAGAAATACCTGGATTAGGACCCAGGCGCGGTACTGATGGGCCCGTAGATCTTCCCAGCTCATACTTCTTGGAGAAGGAAAACTCTGAAGCCAAACCTAAGGGGAGAAAGGCCTCTCCAGTCTTGGATGACAACCTTCCTTTAGATGGTGACTCAAACAAATTACTGGTCTGCAAACTTAAACTGCTTAAGGAGTACATAGGCAGTGTTTATCGCCCGGCTTCCATACTCCTTTGTCTATTAGTTAGGCGTAGAGATCGAACTACTGGGGGTCGACAGAAACACTCGGTGGTCGATCTTGTCTCCTGACTAGGACAATGAACGCCGTTATTCCCCCACTCCCGACACATCCCAACCCTTAAACTGGGCACTTGGGAGTGCTTGAATACCGTAATGCCAGTGCAAGTAGATTGGGTTGACCATCATTTGACGGGTTGAGGGTACCGGATAGACAGTTCCTGGCTGCTGTCCCGACTAGTAGTACATGAGCCCTAACTCTTTAGTAGCGCTTACAGCGGCTGCTCCATCAACAGTTGTATAATATCGGGATGTTTGTAGTGCCATGTCGCGCATGGAAAGGGGCTCTGCACTCATCCCCAGATGAGGCCACAACCCTAGTAGACGGAGGGGCAGCTGATGAGTTGCATGTTGCATGTCTGGTATTCTGCATAACCACTTGCTTAGCACCCCTTACCTAAACTGAAACTCTTAAAAATAAAAATGACAGTACACTCAAAAAATGCGCTAAAACCAGCCCAAAACTCAAACAAAAACAACCTGCCTTCACCCTTGAAGCCCGCATTTACGAACATCCCTGGGCTTAGAACTAACTTACATGATGTTGAAGCATTTCTCCTAACAAACACCCCGGATATCTTAGCACTAAGTGAGACTAGCCTACACTCCTCCATCCCCTCTAACTAATTTAACATGCCCGGATACCTCCCACTCTGCCGTAAGAACTCTGACAGACATATGCATGGGCTTGGAGTCTCCATTCGAAACATCCTCCCCTTTACTAGAGAAACTAGAATCGAACGGTCAAGCCTTTATGTGCTTTAGACTTAGCATGCAATACAACATTAGCTACTTTTATTTTCTCTACCGCTCTCCCTCGACCCAGGACTGTACCCTAATAAACAAAGTCTCTGACAGCATAGACACAGTACTTTTCCTCGACACTAGCGCACAAATGCATGTATTTGGTGACTTCAATGTCCACCACAGCAACTGGCTCGGAATTTCATCTCACACATACGCAGCTGGTACCACAACACGTAACTTCTCTATATCTAATTCCCTATCACAGATGATTACGTTTCCAACCCATTTCCCAGATCAGCAAGAACAACATGCATCACTTCTAAATCTGTTTCTGACCACAGTTCCCGATGACGGTATAACGAATGCCCACAGCCCTCTTGGGAACGCCGATCATTCCATGGTAATGGTTTAAATCGCCCTAAACTCTAGAGCCCAAACTTAAGAGCCATTGTTTAAAACAACGAAATATCATAAAAAGGCTGACTGGGAAGCAATCAGAGACCTCATCAAGGACGCTCCATGGCAAAATATCTTTTCACTTCCTACTGAACATTGCGCAAATGAGCCCACTGAATGGTTCAAAGCGGCAATTGAAGCACATGTTCCCACACGCAAATTCCACTCTCCCCAATGGTTCACTTCTACTTGTGCAGCTGCCATAGCGCAAAGGCAGCATACGTACCGTATATTTAACCGATATGAGCCCAGTTCAAACAGATAGAAGTACATAGAAGCCAGAAATAACTGTAAGAAAGAAATAGCGACAGCTAAGAGAAAATTTACTGAAACCACAAAAAAAACGCATCGAAGCACAGAAATTAGGAACCCGACACTTCTGCAAAATCTACAAGAGTGTAGTAAATAATTGGCAATCAACAATTCTCCCACTACTCAACAATCTTGAGATTGTTTGCTCAGCAACTGAAAAGACCAACATGCTTGCCAGACGGTTTGCCTCCAACTCCAGACTGGACTTTGCTAACCATCCCCTCCCTGACTTTCTTTTGCAGACAGACGCCACAATGGACGATCTGAAAATCACCTCTTCTCAGGCGCATGCTATCATAAGAAAGCTTGACTGCAAAAGCATGTGGACCTGATCTCATCCCGGCTGTGCTATTAAAAAATTGCGCCGCCGAAGTAGTTCCAGTTCTCTCCAAACTGTGCAGAAATACCTTAATGAATCTTGCTTTCCTGCCTGGTGGAAAACTGCTTCTGTAGTGCCAGTTTTCAAGAATTCTGGCGAAAGAACTGACCCATCTAATTATCGCCCCATTAGCCTCCTCCCAGTTTTCGCCAAAATATTTGAGACCATAATAAACCAGTTCTAGTCCATCACCTTACAGATGCTAAACTTCTGACTGACCAACAATATAGACTTAGGCAAGCCCGTTCCACAGCATACATCCTAACTGTAATCTCAGAGCGTATATACCAGTCACTGGACAAAGCGGGGGAGCTTTTGGCAGGATATGGCACGAGGGTCTTCAAGAAAATCAGATCATACGGTATCACTGGAAGAATACATAACATAATTAGATCCTTCTTAGATAAGCGAAAAATCCAGGTTGTCCTTGACGGTCGTACATCTAAACAATATGATATAAATGCGGGAGTACCTCAGGGGTCTATCCTTGGACCTCTGTTATTCCTAATATTCATAAATGACCACCCTGACAAAATTTTCTGTGAGATGGGTATGTATGCTGACGACACCAGGCTCTATAACAGACACGACAGGAAAACAAAAGAAGACATATCTAAAGAAATGGCAGAAACACTAGAAGAAGACCTTCGATCCGTAGTGGAATGTGGACAAAAATGGATGGTCACCTTCAATGCTGCCAGACTAAACTTGTTTCCTTACAATAATTACAAGAAACCTTCCCTACCGCCAAAAGCAATGCCCAATGACTCTTTATATGAAAGTACATCTTTTAAACTCTTCAGCCTAAAGTTCACAGGAAATGATGAGTTGGAACAATTACATTGACAGCATTGTCGGGACCGTTGCGAAGAAGGTGGGTTCTCTCTATCGTGCTAGAAATGTATTAACGCCTGAAAGTATCCTATACCTCTATAAGGCCACCATTCGCCCATGTAGTGAGTATTGCTCTCATATTTGGGCTGGTGCATCTGTCACTGGTCTCTCGCTCCTAGAAAAGGTTCAAAAGAGAGTCGCCAATCTGATAGGCCCTGAACTGTCAGCTAAACTTCATCCTCTGTCACATCGACGAATGTTGCATCCCTCTGCCTGTTCTACAAGTACTTTAACGGTGAATGCTCTGACGAACTGCAAGCACTTGTGCCCCCTCCACATAAATACCCCCGACAAACCCGACTAGCAGCTCAATCCCACCCCATTACAGTAGAGATCCCTAGATGCAAGAGATCCTTCTATTCCAGTAGTTTCTTCCCCAGAAGAGCTAGATTTTGGAATTCCCTTCCGGGTCTCTGCTTCCCCGACTGTACTGACATGCAGAAGTTCAAGTGCAACGTGAACCGACATCCTGTTGCCCAACTTCCTACACAGTACCCCTGATGCTTATTTCCCTGATGGTAGCTCCCTACAACAAAGTGGCAATGTGCCTTGTTTGGGGTGAAAATGTTAAAAAAAAATTAACAGACGGATGCGAGGTCGGTAAGCATACCCCCTTAATGATATAGTTTCTGAAAAATGTTGTACCATGAAATTCATACAGTTGCCGAGAATAATAATTATCAGTTATATATATATATATATATATATATATATATATATATATATATATATATATATATGTATATGTATGTATATATATATATATATATAGATGAATTATTAAAACCCCTTCTTTCTATTTATTTAAAAAGAAAATATAGCTTTGTTATATATGCATTCATCTCCAAAAGATCTAGCTAATTTGCATATTCTTTAAAACATTTATTTTAATTAATTCCCTATTAATTTTTTCGGTTTTCTTATGGGTTGATCATCTTTAGTTAACTATTACCTGTAATTATATTCAGGCAGATATTATACATGATTTATACTAGCATAATATTTGCATAAAATGTTATTAGAAACACAAACCTTTTTCTATATATATTTATGTATGCATAAACATATTTGCTTACAACATTTTGTGCTACTAACTTCTCTGTTAGTTTAAGGTCTACAGACATGAAACTTAATATACATGGTATTCGCACCCATGCGAAACTTTATATTTGGGGTTTAGTCGGAGGAAATCGGCGCAAAAATTGGTAAATTTAAGAAATGGAATTTGGCTGCTGAAGGTCGAACGATAGCATTACAAACATGCATGCATAACATAATAGCTATTGGTTCATGGTTTAATTTTTAGCCTTGAAGTAAACTTATCTTCATAGCTCAGGCATTAAGGTTAAACGAAAAAAGTAAATCGTAAACTAAACGTTTGGTGTCGATTCTCGGTCATGGCGCACGAGTCATTTTTTAAAAAACTTTTTAATCGTTACTATATATTGGGTCCAATATAACAATAATAAGAAGAAATAACAAATTTACATTAATCAAAATATATTTAAATGGAATTTACGGCCGGGTAATGCAAGGTGGCCTTCTAGTATATATATATATATATATATATATATATATATATATATATATATATATATATATATTATATGTGTGTTGTATAATATCATTATTATTAAATGTACTTATATATATAGTATTAATAATCTCTTTTTTATTTCATTTTTTAATAATCTCTTTTTTTATTTCATTTTATATTAGTACAACTATTATGATTATTGTTCTACGTTTTGTTATTAGGGAAGTAGTATTTTACAGCTGTCCTCCTATTTTTAAGTCTTTGAAACAGCTATATGGTAGGCAACTGACGATACGCGTTTACTATTTAAAAGAAATTTAGTTAAATGTTTGTTTTTTTTGTTGTTGTTTGTTTGTTTGTTTGTTTTTCCTTATATAGTTGAATTCTTCTTTATAACTGTAGACCTTATCAAGTGCAAAGTCTATTTGTATTTATAACAAAATTAGTTAAGCTTTTTTGTTTGTTTTTTGTTTTTTCATCGTTATAAAGTTGAAGTCTAATCTGTAACTGTAAACATTTTAGGCGTCGCATTATGTAGATGCTAAGTCTGCGATAGTTTAATTTTAGTTGCTTTTTTCCGGGAATTTAAACTACTCTTTATTTTTATTTTTAAATTTATTTGTTTTGTTTTACTCAAAGTTTCTTTAGACTATATATAAGGAAGACTAAGAGAGTAAGTTATTATGTACGGCTTTCATTGTCGTTCCCGGTAAATTTTACACATGAATACACTTTCAGTTTTATGTTGATTTTTTTATTTGTAATTTTAGAGGAAACATACACACATACAAACAATGGAAATGTTTATATAAAAGTAACGCATCTAAAATTGCCCAACGCAAAAGTATTCGGTTCTTTCTCATTTCATTTGATGTGCACTTATTTCTTGCTGGATTTATTCATATCTGATTTTTACATTATTTTCCCAATGCCTTATTTTCGTGGCGTGTTTGTCTTTATATAAAATCAGAACGAGCATATACGCGTTTTTCTTTCAAAATACTCGTTAATTTAAATATAAATACCATCCACTCATGCTTCTGTTCAGTCTTGAAAGACAAAGGATACTCCTTAGGGGCAGTAGCGCGTGTAATTGTGAGGCAAGAGTTGCGCAATCCCAACCACGCGTCTCCTGAGTCGGCACTGTTTAAGTCCAGTGGTAAGGAGAAGTGCAGAACGACTGGAAACAATGCCGAGATAAGCGGAGAGCACATACAGCACCTGAAAGTCCCATATTGTCACCCATTTAGTACTGACCAGGTTCAACGATGCTTAACTTCATTGATCCAGCGGGAACCTGTGTGTCAACGTGATTATGCCGTATATTGAAATATAAATATACAGCTGCATAGACAGCCTACGAGAAAGTGTTATGCTAGTATATCTAAGTCCCTATCTGACTCTATATATGCACCTATTAACAATGCCTCCCTACGGGACAGAGTTACACACCACGGTCGTTTTTTAATGTGTTGAAAAGTTACAAAAATAAAAAAAAATTGTCTCAGTCGTGAAGGAGCTCTTTCGCCGAAAGAGAACGAGAAATGGAAGTGCAGCATCTGAAGAACACATACTACACTTTGATATTGGCCAAAAATGCATACACTTTTCAATAGTTTTAGCAAAGACTACCTAGATTTGAAAAAGAAAGGGGCACCAGAAAAAGAAGATATAAAAGGAGGCAGAAAAGAAAAAAAAAGGGGCGAGGGAGTTCATACATTGAAGATTATAACTCCAATGAGTCTGCGTGCGGGGTGTTTATTAAAGCGTAGGTATATTAATCTAACTAGACTTTTAATAGCGGAAATAGCGGAATTGGCGCTGATGTTATTTAAGTACAAGTACGAGTCGATGATCTCCTTGCTAATGACGAATGAATGTCTTTTATTTTTATCTTTATTTTTATTTTTATTTTAAAGCGTTGAACGGAGTCGGACTCAAATTCGCACGTGTCAATCATAGAATTTTTATTTATTTTTTGTAATGTTAATCTATTTATTAATTTTTAATGATGTAACACTTGTGTACTAGATGGCCAGCTGCGCGCCTGTGATTTGGCAGGCAAACTACATTTCCCATCCCATCCCTCCGCTGGGATCATCATCATCATCATCATCATCATCATCATCTAACGGTAGAAAGAAATCGGCGTCTGAAAATATTTATATACTAATAGTTATATCTTGATGCTATTTTTTTTTTAACGGAAGATAATAGTCCAAATGACTAAATACAAAATATACAATTGAGATGAGGAATTTATTATTCGTTTTATTTGTATTCTTTGTATTACTGTTCTCACCTTCAATATTATTTACACGGCGTTTTGGTCGATTTAACCTCCGACCTTTTTCAAGCGTATTTTTTCAAGTAACAATCTTCCTCTCGAACTCTAGAAGTTTCTGTTCAATCCAAGCGAAAACCAACATACAATTAAAAATTACTTCGGACTCAGTCAAGACTAATTGTACGAGAGCATGCTAGCCTCGGCAATTTAATAAATGGCTCCGTTCAAATTTCCGTTGTAGATTTCCTAGTTCGACAGAAAGCTTCCTAAGTTTGATAAATTAATTCGCGAATTCGTCAAGACACACTTAAGAAAGTTACATCGACCGAAACATTGGGAAAACAACACTTAAAATGATACAAGTAGCCCTAATTAATACCAATAATAAAAATAGGCCTTCACTAAAAATATCTGGTAAAAAAAAATATTAAAAAAAATAATCGACAACATTAAAATACAGGTTGAAACGATAAAATTGTCGCTCTAGAAAAGACGTCATGATTCCATTCCCGTCTTATGAAAAACCGTTGTCTTTTTGTTGCAGACCATCTACTACATGGCCAGTTGAGTACAAATTCCGAGAGCGATAGGAGCCTTCTATCGTCTGAAAGCTACAAAATGTTCAACAAGCGAGATCGGAGATGCGCCGTGGTACAATTCGTGTTCTCTATCGATTAAAGTCATGACAAGAAACCCATTACCAGCACCCTTAAAATACTAATCCAGACGATTTAACGTTTTGGAACGTTCCCAGCGTGATGAAAACAACGTTTCCGACCACGGTTATGGTCTTTGGTGTAGTTTCAAGTGAGGGCCAAGTCATGCCACCTCTCATCTTTGAAGTCGACTTGAAAGCCAACACCAAAGTGTACCTGGATGTGCTGAAGGCTGAAGAGTGTAGTGATTCCTTGATCTAATCAGGTCGCCGCTGGTAAACTCTAGGTGTGACAGCAGGACTCGGCGCCGGCCAACAATATAAAGAGACTCCCAGCTTTGCTTCAGAAATACCGTTTTCTCCCTGGCCCACTCCATCCCCTGATCTTAACTTGCTGGACTACTTCGTTGTGGCATACGTCAAAAACATCACCGACATGAACTTCCACAATACCAAAGCAAGCCTAATCGTCGCCATCTGCCGAGTATTCGCCGAGCTCGGGCCGGCGTTTGTGGAAAAGACATGCTCCCTGTTCCGGGGCCGTATTGAGGTGGTGATTGAGCCTGAAGGCGGCTACAATTAAATAGATATCAACTATACTGCATAATTGTGTTACTTGGCTTGATTTTTTTCAATAAACGTTTTAAAATAAAGTTGTAGTGTTGTTTTCTTTAGGGCGACAATTTTATCGTTGTATCCTGTATATAATTCCAAACGAACGAGCCGACAACATCGCAATCATATCTCTCCGTTACACTTTTAGCGGACCCTCGTCATCCTTTGAGTCTGAATATTAATGAGATTAATTAAGTTATGCGCAAGTGCACGTTTCTTTTTCAATGTGACTCTAAAAGGGAAAGGGATCATGGAGATAATTCAACGTACGTCAAGTATTATTCTTAACACAGCTGAGATGGAAAAATTTTAAATACCCTACATCTCTTCTGTCAGAAGATTAATTCAAACATACTAGAACATTTTTTTTGTGATGGCAAATGCTCCAGACATGATATGAATCAACTTCATTTAAGGAGGTGAAAAATATTAAACAAAAGTCACACATCAGTCAGCGAGTTAAATAGATTCCGACTCAGCAAATATTCATTGTGTGTCAGAACGAACGCGAATGACGTATCTTTAATATAAATCTCACCTGTCTGTTTAAATGTATGTATGTATGCATGTATGTATGTATGTATGTATGTATGTATGTATTTCTGCCTAAAATTTTCGACAGAGGCGACGGATTTTCACAGAGCATGTTGTTGAGAGCATTTTGAAGCTCGACTCTTCGGAGGATAATTTTCGAAACTCGCTGAAAACCGTTAATTCCTTCATTCTCAACTGGGCAGAGTTCTATAGAGAGTGTCGATTTTTTTTGACGACATTTCTTGCAAGTCATTCAACCTTCGCGTTCATGACATCGCTTAAAAGCGTTATTTCGGTTAACTGTTATGGCATAAACACGGTAGGCGCATCGGTAAAACAGGTGTTTTTTTTTCGATCTTTTTTTCCTCTGGCGCGTTACGGGTTCGAGCCTGCTTACTACTCCTATATATATTTTTTTTTTTTTTTGCGCTCACAATTTTTTCTTTTTTTTTTTTTTTGCTAAATAAACACCCTTACACACACCTCCATTTTCTTTTCTAGCTTCGCAGCTCGGGTTTGAGCCTGCTTGCCTATTTTTTTTTTTTTTTTTTGCTCAGCACACATTTCAACGGTCAAAGCCAGCCACCCAGGCTAAAATACAAAGCAAGGAAACGAGAGTTATGAGGTCGTAAACGTAAACACAACACTTTCTTCACATTTTTCATACTTAACCGTCCAGTTCATATTTCAACTTATATTTATATTTAACTAGCGTGGGTACCCGGCGTTGCCCGGGTGTTTGGAGGTGTGGTGGTGGAGTTAAAAAAAAAGTAAGTATGAGGATCGAACCCGAACCCTTGAGGCAAAGTTGTAAATTAAAGTATGAAAAAAAATCGTTCGACGTTAACCATTGGACCACCGCGAAATGCTAACGGAAACACGTTTGAATTTATTTAATTACATGGATTTGGCAGGTGCCCGTGTTAATGAGTTAATGAGGTCAAGCTTGACTGCGGGATAGTATTCATTTACTGCGGAACGCTTTTTTATTTTTATTTTCCCAAGATGTTATAGGAAAAAGACTAACCCACATGCGGCGAGCGACAAATGTTGAATATTTATATTCCTGAAATCGAGCGAATTAAATAGACAGGCGAGCTTCGTTGTTAACTGTGAGATATTACGATTTATATGTGATATAAAAAAGTTTTAAAATGTTTTGAAGCGAGCGACCGCTTCTCTGAAAAAAAGCCTTTTGTAGACATACAGAAAAAGCGAACACACACATACATACATACATACATACATACATACATTTTCGCTTTTATATATATGGATGTTAATATTTTGGGGTCTTTTTTATTTCTGAATTCATGTTTCGGGGTATATTTTATTTCTGCATTCGTGTTTTGAGGTATATTTATTTCTGATTTTAGGTTTTGGGGCATAATTTATATTCTCAATTTATTTTTTGCATATATTCTTGCTCCGTAGCTTATGTTTTGAGGTATATTTTTAATTTAGAGTTTATGTTCTGATATGTATTCTTTATCTCTTTGTTTCTGGGTGCATAGTTTATTTTTGAGTTTATGTTTTGGAGTAAACTTAATTTGTCAGTGTATGTGTTGGGCTATATTATATTAGTCAGTTTGTTTTAGAGTATATTTTATTTGCCCGTTTTTGTTTAGAGGTCTATATTAATTTTAGGTATATGTTTTTAGCTCTATATTTTTTTTGTCAGTTTGTTTGTGAGTATATTTTATTTGTCAGTTTCTGCTTTGCTGTATATATAATTTGTCACTTTAAGTGTTGGGGTATATTTTATTTTTCAGGTGAAGTGTTTGGTATATATTATTTGTCAGTTCATGTTTTGAGGTAGATTCCATTTGTCAGTTTATGTTTCCGGTTATATTTTATTTGTTATGGTTTAGAGTATATCTAATTTGTATTTTTATATTTAGAGGAATATTTTATAATTATATATGTAACTACATATTGTGGGGTAATTTTATACGCCATTACATGATATAGGGTATATTTTCTTCATCAATTCATGTTTTGGGCTATATTTTACTTGTTAGTTTATGTTTGGGAATTGCTTATTTTTCAGTTTATGCTTCTGGTTATATTTTATTCTCCCGTTAATGTTTCATTATATTATTATTTCACAGCTTATGTCGATTAATACTATTAAACCCGATGCCTTGCTTTCTCATCTTTTTAAGTTTTAGAGCCAAAAACAGAGAGACAAAGAGGCATATATATATATATATATATATATATATATATATATATATATATATATATATATATATTTACTGGAAAAAGTACCCGTCGTTGACTGGGTTCAAAAACAGCCTCCAGAAAATGGACTCTGATTAATGAAAGTATGATAGGTTATGAAAAGGAAGGGTTATAGAGATAGCTTCGAATTTGGGGGTATCAAAACAAAAGCAAAATATGATGAAAGTAAAAATAAAATAGATAAACCCCATAATTTATTATACCATACCTGTTCACACTGGAACATTTATCACAATATTCTGTGGATACATATTGAAAAACCTTGTTAAACTTTGTGACATATTTCGATTTTATGGAGGTCAGGTGCGAACGAACACCCAATAATTTTATTATACCATATTTCTTCAAACTGAAACCTTATTATCAAATATATTTACACAGATAGATATGAAAAGTCTTTATTAAAGTGTGTGGCTATTTCCATTCTATGGAGGCCAGGTGCGAACGCAGACCCCACAATTTTATTATACCATCCCTATTTAAGTTGAAACATACTTATCAATGTATTCTGATGCACATCTATATCAAAAACACTTTACGTTTTTTTTTTTTTTAATTTTTATTTTTTTTATTTCCGTACTTTGTGGACCAGGCGCGTACGCAGACGCCACGATTTTAATGAATCCTCATTATGCCAGATCAAACATACCAATTCCTGTGTCTCGATATATCTTCTATCATTATACGTGATCAGTTTTCTATAATAGTCCACCATATAGGAGCCTATCCGTGACCAGACACACACAAACGTTCAGCTTTATATTATATTATATATATATATATATATATATATATATATATATATATATATATAGAGAGAGAGAGAGAGAGAGAGAGAGAGAGAGAGATAGAGGGGGAGAGAGAGATAGACAGACAGAGAGAAAGAGATAGAGAGAAAAGAGATAGAGAGAGGGAGGGAGATAGAGAGATAAAGAGAGAGAAGGATTTGATGAGATAGGTAGATATGTGTAATTATAAAATATTTCATTACATGCATAAATAAAACTATTGAATATTTAGTGCTAAGTGCAAATCTCCTCTTTCAAAAAGCAGAAATACACATTGTACTGCCTTCTGCGTGCTCGATTCTGTGTCCAATTTTCTCAATTCATTCTTGTTTTTATCAATCCGGTCTCTGTAGTTTTCTTGAGAGGTATTCAACGTAGAACACAAAGCAATGAACTTTACTTTATCGGCGCCATCATAGGAAGCGACAACCTTAGAAACTTGGATGAATCCCTTTGCATTCAGGTTTGTGTCATGCTCAAAAAAAGAAAGAAAAAAGAGAAAATGTTTTTTTATGAAAGGTCACTTCACTCTTTATCCTTTTGAACGCCATCCACCCGTCTTTCTCGCTGTCTTTATCTAACTTTAGTTCTACAGATCTTTGAAAGAGGCATCGTTGCTCACAGCTTATAACCTTTTCATTTATTAGAGACATCGTCTTTCCAATTTTGACAGATTTCTTACGGAGACTAGTTTAAGGGACAACAAAAGAATCACCACGCTATGGGACGGGTTGTCTTCTCAAAGAAAACGTGTATATATATATATATATATATATATATATATATATATATATATATATATATATATATATATATATATATATATATGTGTGTGTGTGCGTGTGTGTGTGCGTGTGCGTGCGTGCGTGTGTCTGTGTATACATATATATATTTGTGTTTATATATATATATATATATATATATATATATATATATATAGTCATGTCATATGCTACTGGTACCATGTAACCCAGTACTACCTGCCTCGTGGTTGGGTCACTGGCGACTCAACTGGTTCCCCCACCAGACTTGTTTGGTGAGGAGGGCGGCTAGTCACCCTGTGAAGGATTAAAAACAAGACCTTTTTGGGGGTCAACGGCCAACTGGCACCGTGTGTGTTTGTGTGTATGTATGTGCGTGTCGGGGTGGAGAGGGCTCCCGTAAGCCGTGGTGAAAGCAACCTTTCTAGGAGAAGCAAATCTCTGATTTTAAAAAAACCCATAAAGCGGGATGCCAGTACCTGCATTAAGCTGGTCTGCAGTTAAACTTATTGCTGGCTATCTTGCTCTTGCTTGTTGCTGGATCTCAACATTTTGACCCGAGAGAGAGACTTATCCATCGTACAAAGGTAAGACGCTGTAACATTATCTGTATACAGACACACCCACAGGTATTTGTCTATTAAAAAGTGTCCTGTAGCCATGGAAGTCATTTTTGGGCTCATGGACTTTAAGTGTCTGAGGGAGTGGAACTCGTCTGACAAGACGTTGCAGACATCATATATATATATATTTGTGTGCGTATATATATATATATATATATATATATTTCTATTATTTAGATTCTTGGGACTACGATTTAATCTTAAGCCTCATTGTTACAAGGTTTCGGCCGAGGTGACCTTCGACCTTGTTCAGGTGCATCTTTTCTAACACGGGAATTTGGGCGGAATTTCAAACGGAACCCTTTATTAATTTCACGAAGCAACCATGCTCTGGTTCCTTCAGCACTGAGTGGATAAAGGTCCTACGTAATTCGCAATTGTATTTTTTAGGTCTCCCATACTGAGTATTTATACAAATATATAAAAATAATAAAATAAAATAAAAATTAAAAAATGAAATATTTGTAATATCTATAAGTAAATTTAATAATAAGTTTGCCAGATATATTCTGTGTGTGTATATATATATATATAAAGTATTGTCCAAAACTAAGGGCACATTTTTTAAACCTAACATTTGTTTATAAATAACAATTGTTAAAAGCGGAAATTTTGACTACTGGTAGTCGTTATGCTCCATAATAACATACTAAAATTAGAATCATTTGCAATGAATAGAAAAAAGAATTATAACAATTATATTTATTTATTTTCAAAAAAAGGAACGTCCAAAAGTAAGGGGCAAAATTAAGAAAAAGAATGTAAACAGTATGCTATATTCAAATTTCTTTTAATTTCCTCAAAGTAATAAGTTTTACCTCGTCATTTGTAAACGTTGCATCAACCGAGACCATGGCAAAACGCTAAAACCTTGATTACTCTGTGAGACAAGCTATAGTAAAGCTACACAAGGAAAGCCCACCATAAGAGAGATTTCAGAAAAAGTGAAACGTTCCAAGAGTGTTGTAGGCAGGGTTGTTAAATTCTACAATGATACTGGCGAAATAGTGCTTTTAAAACCGGCAGACCCAGCGAAAATTCGGCAAGAGAAGATCGAATAATGCCGTGGCCTTCGTTATAAAGATGGCTGGCCAGCTGAAAAAATGACGTCATCGCCGAGGTCCCAACAAGCAAGATATGTGGAACTCTTAGACTGTCAATAATGAACAGTAATTTTTACAGACAGCGTTACAAAACATCAAAATTGGATTGAAATAAAGAAAAAACACGATGATTTATACTGAAACTCATCTAATATTAATAATAAAAAAATAATTTTAAAAAAAACACAAGTTATTTGTTTAAGTATATTATAAGCAATTGAATATTTCGTTGTATTATAGATTTTAAAGATTAGAATGCGTTCTTTAATTACTTATAAATTACATTTTAAAAAGTGAAGGAACACGATTTGATTTGAAATAAACTTGAAGTTTATTTAATATAATTAAATGAAAATTATGCATGTAAGATTATGAATATTTGAAGCAGAACACAAGCAAAACATTTGATATGAGTTAAGACAATAAACAAATATTAAAATTAAACTTTTTTTTTAATCAAAATGAATATTTTTTAATCAAAATGAACCACAATATTTTTTCAAAACCAAAAACAATATTTCTAATAAATTCATAAAATATTGCACAGTAAAAAATAATTAACCTAAAGAAAAAATCATGTTTCTTATTTAAGATTATTTCACCACATAACAAAAATAACATGCAAAATCATTTTTTTATATCCATATTTTCAGTTTGTTAAAATACGTGGGGTTGTATTACTGTACACATAGATTCGAAAAAGTTGTCAAAAAAAATATAACAAATAAATGTTATCAAAGGCAAGATAAGTTACTTTTCTACCAAACTGGATATATTTTTCGTGTTTTTATTCAATGTAAGATGTTTATTCAGCTCGAAAAACATAGTGTTTACCGATGTATTCGAAAATTCCAGATGGCGTCTGATTCTCTCTTTCATACGGTAAGTTTGGGAAAAGGTGTTATAAATAAAAAACCGGATAAAATACTGTTAAAAACTCGCTCAATATACGTTACCGTGATATAGGTTGACATATATTCGGCGGGTTTTTAATAGTATGTTGTATAGTTTTTTTTATTTATAACACCTTATCCCAAACTTACGGTGTTGAAGAGAGAATCAGACGCCATCTTGAATTTTCGAATACATCGGCAAACACTGTATGTTTTTCGAGCTGAATAAACATGTTACATTAATAAAAACACGAAAATATTTGGTAGAAAAGTAACTTATCTTGCCTTTGATAATATTTATTTGTTATATATTTGTTTTTTGACAACTTTTTCGAATCTATGTGTACAGTAATACAAACCCAATTACGTTAATGAAATGAAATGAAAAGACCACGAGTGAACGCGCGTTTTTTTTAGCCTAGTTTCATATATATATATATATATATATATATATATATATATATATATATATATATATATATATATATATAAATAAGTATTTTTAAATTTTATCTTTCTAGCTTAAAAAAAAAGTGTACAAATTTTATCACCCGGCATAATTTATTTTTAAATATTGAAAAATTTCAGGAAAATTAATTTTTGCTAGATTTTTAAAACATTTATTGTCGATATTGTCTCGCATTTTCATTAGTTTTGTATGCTGTAAAAGAATTTTTATTAATATTAGCAATTTATTTGAAGCTTCTTCTTTTGAATGGTAAAAAATTTAGGATGATAATATTGAATTAAATTATAGTTACATCGTGCTAAATACAGGGGGGAGCACGATAAAACTTACTTTGCTGAATGGAGATGGTGTAAAATCTTTTTTTTTTACTGCATTATAATTTTTTATCTTTCGGAAATGAAAATACTGTCACTTTTTGGTCCTTTACGATAATTTCCTCAGCAATTTGGAACGATGCACCGTGAAGGCATTTTAATAAAAAAAAAGAAATATTACACTGACTTCAAGACGTTACGAGTGCCTACCGGTGACTACCGGTGTCACCGGTAAGGACTATCCGTGATGACGTCAGCAGATTAAATTATTTTTGCCCACCGGCCATCTTGTCTTTTAAGACGGTCTTGATAATGCAGCGTAAAGGGCCGTTTTAAGTTTTGCACACAAATTAAAAAGTTTATGAATAGTACATCATGTGTTAATGTGTCAAGAAAGACTGTTTCTAGCCGACTGCAAGAAATAGGGTGGTTTAATCGGACCCCGGGGAAGAAACCACTTGTTAGTTCGAGGAATAGGAAGAAGAGATAAGAGTTTGCAAATAGGTATGCAATTTGAACATACGAAAATTGGGCAAAAGAATTTTCCGTGATGAAAGGAAGTTTACTTTATTTGGAAATGATGGAGAAAAAACAACGTAAAGAGACGTATTGGTGAAAGATTAAGTGCAAAGTGTACTAAGAAAAGTGTCAAATGTGGGCGCGGAAGTGTCATGGTATTTGGAATGTTTTCTAGCCATGATACAACGCTCTTGTCTGGTTAAAAACTTATGTTAACGTGCAGATCTATAAAACATTGTTCAAGATCATGTTGTGCCAATCATACAGAATTCAGGTTTCGATTGGGCTACGTTTATGCAAGATAATGCGCCATGTCACAAAGCAAAGGTGGTAATGAATTACTTTAGCGAGCAAGATTTCGTAATTATGGATTGGCCAGCGCAACGTTCTGACTTAAATCCAATAGGAAATCTTTAGAAGACCTTAGGAGTGGAAGCTATGAAATCCCACTTACACGAATAATTTGTGGGTGAAGCTTCAAGAAGAATGGTCTCAAATTAGTATCGCGGATTGTCAAGGACTGATTCGTTCTTGTAGTCGAAGACGTGCAGCAGTAATTGAGAGCAAAGGGTTATTTACTACATATTAATTGTACATGTGTTTTTTATTGTTTTTTTTTTTGGCTGTTTAAATTGTTTTTCTTAATTTTGTCCCTTACTTTTGGACTTT
>NC_136499.1:119704625-119732125 GCF_053919585.1 Euprymna scolopes | reverse complement strand
GCCTTAAACGTAACTGAGGTGTAACTTTATATAACAATAAGGATCCTCGGATACAAGGATCAAATTTTAATGTAGAGTTAAATAGCTGGGAATGATGTAGTCGAAACGAAGGATCCAAATCTAATAGGCAAATATGCTTTCTATTATTTTAAACTGGATAAGAAATATAGATAAAGTATAAAGCTCAACTAAGACTGGAAACACCGTTCCATAACCGTGAGCATTTTTGAGTATTTAGTTGTAGCAGTATTGATGGTGAAGTGGTACCCTTTCCAGATCAATAAAACAACTTAACAATAAACTAGCAATTATTATTAAACAATTAAATTAGCAATTAGTGGATTTGAAATTAATTGATTTTGGTTTTTGACAATGAAAGCTTGTAGAATACCTGCTGGTTTATTTACCCTTGTTCGAAATGTTTTTTTTTTATCCATACATGCAAGAATATACACCTTCTAATCGGAGTGAAGCATATTTGTAGCTATTGGGTGGTTTTGTTGTCAAACTAATTATTAGAGGATATATACTATTTTATTTAGGTATCCAAGAACACAATAAATGAATTGTAATTTTGTGTTTGTGGCCATGATTAACCCAAGTAGATTATGGATGAATAGCAGATGTAGGTTAAACCCATTGGTTAATAATCAGTTTTAAGATTATAAATATACTTTAGATTCTTAATTTGTTAAATAAGCTATCATAGCCTTTTCTGTATATGTTTAATTAAATTAATTAATAAATCATAGACGATTTTTAGTATCTACTAGACCTGAAACATCGAACGGCCTTAGTTGTCCCCCTTCATCGTCAGAAATTATTTTCTCCAACACATTTGAAAATAATTTCTGACGAGGACGCTTCACAGAACGTCTGAAACGCGCGTAAAAACGAGTTCAATGACTTAAAAACATTATTCCAATGATCCAAACATAATTCTCAATGAAAAACCAAGACACGTAATAATAAAATAATGTTAAAAAATACACATTGTTGGTGACTACTCCCTTATATATATATATATATATATATATATATATATATATATATATATATATATATATATATATATATATATATATATATATATATATCCTAGCCTGGATGGATCTAAATAATAAAAATGAAACTGCATTATGTCAAAAAGAAACAATGTTGTTGAAATCTTGTTTTAATTGACGTTTATTCTATTGCTAATATCATAACGAGCATTTCTGAACGCATATATCATGTACCAGACAAAGCCAGAAAACAGGAAGTAGTTCTTGATATATTCAAACGTATTAGATAAGATCTAGCCTGATAGTTTCACATGAACTATGAATCGTACGTTACGAATACATAATATGATCAGATATTTCTTAGCAACAAAAAAATCCAGGTTGCCCTTGATAGTCGTACATCCGAACAATATAGCCTTAATACGGATATGTCGCAGAGGTCAATGCATTGACGATTCTTTTCCTTGATATCTATAATCTACTTTGATTAAATTGTGTGTGTGTGTGTGTGTGTGTGTGTGTGTGTGTGTGTGTGTGTGTGTGTGTGTGTGTGTGTGTGGAGTATATTTGCTCAGGGCAGCATGCTCAATACCAAGCGTGTGAGAAAAACGAATATGCTCATATTAAAAGCAATGCATGACAATTTAGAAAACGACGACAAATGATGGTAAGATTAAATCTTACTAAGACAAAGCTAATTTCCCTCAACAATTACGGAAGAAAGGGAAGAAAGCCAATGTAGAAATCAGCAAGGCATTTAATCCCTGATCATCTCACCCAGATGGAATAAAGATCATCATATTTTTACGTTTTCGTTTATCATCCTTCAACCTGAAAGGTAATGTGTTTTTGTCTATCGTATTTGTAAAAAAAAAACTGAATACCCATCTCCTATGCATCATTAATAGGGCTATGAGAACAGCATATTATTTTCATTGTTTTGACTCTCGAGTATATATCCGACACAGTTAGACACAGTTACAGGAGAGAATCACATCACTCTATATAAAAGCATATAAGATATCAACGGATACACACTCGAGAGTCAAAACAATGAAAAAATATGCTGTTGTTCTAGCCCTAGTTATAGATATGAACAGTGTGTAATCATAAAAAATATGTCATCACCCCCTTATATATGCTGCCCCAGATATAGACACTTCACTATTTAACACCTACTTTCATTAAATTGTGTCTGTATTGAGTAGTTTTGCTAAGAGCAACATGGTCAATACGAAGCATGTATAAAAAAAAAAACGAATGTACTTATATTCAAGACAATGCCTGGTACCTTAGAAAACGAAGGTAAATAGATGGTAACATTTAATCCTTCCGAAAGACAAAGCTAGTTTTCTTCAACAATTACAAATAACTTTTCCACCAACCGATTGTCATGGCTAATAATGTTCATCATTCAAACACTTCGGCGTAATATTTTGTAGGGAAAATCGTAACTTACTTGACAAACGTGTGTGAATGCATTGAAGGGTTCGTATTATGCTGTTACTGTATCGTAAAACACCGGAAACTATTCAAATAGTCAATTATTGCTATCGTTGTAATATTTGCTGAAAATAAAATGTTCTCATAGAGAAAATTGTTTATGTTAAGATGTTTAATGGATTAAGGAATGTAAAAGATAGAGATCATTATAAAGTGACGAGGAATTATATAGCGTTTTGGGAAGAGATACAATGATTTGAGTATCAGAGATCGGAAGCGTCAACGAGAGAAGGTGACTTTGTCAATGATGCAACCAATCGATTAAGTTTACTAGAAATAATCTAAAGACTATATTAAGTTTTGAGATATTATGTTGAACAAAAGTGATATTGCTAGAATTATTATTGTCCATGAGCATCTGATTCATTTTTTCGTAACTACGCAATGCCACTTTAAAATCACTGAAAGTTATGTGTTTGTCTTTTTGCGTTATAAAAGTTTTAAATGCTTGCGCGTAATTGATATTAACAAGCTATCGCTTAATATTTCACCCGAAAGTTTTAAAGCATTGCCGGTTATTTCTGGTTGGTTGGTTCGTTGTTTTTGTTTTACGGCATATCAACCCTTTTCGGGTTATTTAATGCCGAATCCAAAGATTTTGAAGAAAAATTTTTTAATAGAATATATTTGTTGTTTTCAAGTCGGTTTCTATTCAACCCATAGTTGGAACCCTAACAGGTACTACCACTCTGGGTCAGAGTGGACCTGAGAGCAATGGTAATTAAAGGGTGGCTCCACACTCCCCAAAGCCCACAAGCTGGGGCCTCACCACTGGATATAGTTTAAAGTCATATCCAGGACCCCCATTGGGGGACTTTTACCCTCTGCAGGGAGGCAGTTAGTGTATTCTAATGCCCCACCGACAGGGCCGGGTTATTTCTGCCCTTATAACAGTAATAGTCACATCTTCGTTACGTATTAAAGGCGTTAGTTCTCTATACAGACATATGATTTTCAGTTTCCCTTTTGATAAATAATGCTCTTTGAACATGTTCAGCGCTTTCTCTCCATAATCCAATGCATCTCTTATAATCAGAGACAGACTTCTATCGTCTTGGCATTGAATAAGTTCTGCAAAAACAGTCGCGTTCTTTTCGAGAAATTCGGCGTCGTTAGGATTCTATGATGGAGATTGTATAACTTTGTGTAGTTTTCGTATTCTTAAATACCCCAGGTATTTCACCTGCCGCCATTCCAATTTAGATTCCGATCCGTTAAAACAAAGACGATGACTGGGCGCATAATATGTTTAGTGTTGAGGCATTATGTTGAACAAAGATGGCGTCAGTAAATCAAACCGGCGAAGAGTCAATGCAGTCTAGACCTCGAGTGTTGAGTAATTCTTAGTAACCATGATGGCGGCGAAGAATCAAGGTAGTCACGATCTCGAGTGTTGAGTAATTCTAAGTAACAAAGATGGTGGCGAAGAATCAATGTAGTCGAGATTCAGTCGTTTCAACACAGAGGTTGACAGCGAACTGAATTGAATCCAAAATTCGATATTTTTATAATGACGTCGAAAGCCTCTCATTGGTTGGTTATAAAAACGATTGTCGAAATCATTGACGTCATATCCCCATTACTCATGATGGGGAAGGTCTCCTAGCGGCTTCGGCTGCAGGGAGACAGGGTAGAGTACTCATAAAGGATTCGTTCTTGACACTCAGCCCGACAGGTGAGGGGCCGAGATCCGGCCCAGCACTTCTCGGACTGAGGGACACCACTCTCCCAGTCCTTGCCACCGGGCTCTCCTGTGGGGAAAGTTAATTGCTTGCCGCCTGAGGAGCCCCTACCGGGGAATGCCAACAGGGGTGCCCAGGCAATTTTTGTTGAGGCGAGAGTGCCTCTTCTTTAGGGGAGCTCGCCTGTCCTGCACCTTCCGGTCTTGTGCCACATTTTGCTGCGGTACACAGCAAATAAATATCTACCCCCATTATCAGCGAGGATGTTCTCCTTGCTGCTTTGGTGGCTTGGAGACTGGGTAGCAAATACTCGTCAAGGATCCGTTCTTGACACTGAGAGGTGCGGGGCTGGGAACCGGCCTTGTATCTGTCGGACTGAAGTACGCCGATTGGGTATCACCAAGGAGGCCCACCCTCCCAGGCCTTGCCAACGGGCTTTCGGATGGGGCATGTTTATTGCTTGTCGCCTTAGGTGCTCCGACCAGGGAATGCCAACAGGGGTGCCGAGGCAATTTTTCTTGAGGAAAGAATGCCGCTCCTTTAGCAGAGCTTGCCTATTATTCACTGTCCGTCCTTGTGTCACACTTTGCTGAGGTGGAGAGCAGACAAATATTTACCCCATTTATTAGTCCGACACTTTTTGAAGAGAAAACGTTTTAAATCCACGAGAGAAGCTGTTGAGAATGGAAATAAATGAGAAAGCTTCCCCTACAAAAAAAAAAAAGAACATGTGATGTTGGTACTGTTTCACAATGAAATGTTTTCTTACAGTGACGAAAGGAGCCACAACCTAGGGTTAGTAGTTCGTTATCAAACATATATTCTGTGCTTATGTGTCATGTTTGTTGAACCGGTCTCGAATTAATGACTGTTACCGTGTCTATCTAACACATCTACGTTACATACACCCACAATACAATATTCGGTCGCTTGACAAGAAAAAATATGGCGACTCCTTTTTGCTTTTGTTCTTGAGGATCATGCGTAATTAACGCAAGTTTTCACTATTTCTATGCGATTGAGATTATACCAAGCGCATAAAGGGGGATGAGGGGGGGGGAAGAAGGCGTACTACAGAGACGGGTACGTTACTCTATATTGTGGCAATGCTACAAAGCAACTCTTTGTTCATACATGTAATATACTTGTTTCATATGGGCCGGTACACAAAAAGACTCCAAACTCGTAGGTGCTTCATTGTTATGTGGTAAGTTGAGTTTGACATGTAGTTATGATGAATTAATGGAATTTTAATGCAATTTTCTAGTTGTGAGTCGATTTTTAAAAATTCATAAGAGTCATTTGCGTATAAGTAAAGGTATTTACACAAACAATAGAAACCGAGAAATCCAAACAAGTCAGACTTTGTCAATAGTTAGGAAGGATTCTACATCGTTAAAAGTATGGACATTAAATACAAAGATGTAATGTTCCAATTTACTTGCCTCTCCACGAGGGAAGAGTTAGACACAAGGTCTATTTATAATGTAGGGGAAAATCCAGCACCACAAAAGGAAACTCTGTGAATGACAACAAAAATAAAAATGGCCTCAGGCCAGAAATGACTCTCCTTCATTGTCCGAGGACGGAAAAAGTGAAGTGTAGTATCAGAACAGGTTCTACACTTTGTGTTTTTTTTAATCATTTATATTCTGGAAATGTAAAAATTAAGAATATTAAACAGAAACTAAACAGTTAGGCACAAGGCTGACTCAAAATTGGAAGGGTATCTGTAGTCATCCTTGTCACTGTATTTTCTTACTTTATACTCACTCGCAACAATCACTTCATGAGTTTCACTATTACTGCCTCCAAATACAATCGACTTTTTCCATATTATATATATATATATATATATATACATATATATACACATATATATATATATATATATACATTATATATATATACTAGCAAAAGCACCCGTCGTTTACTGAGTTCAAAAACAGCCTACAGAAAATGGACTCTGATTTATGAAGGTATGATAGATTACGAAAAAGAAAGGGTTGTAAAGAGATAGCTTCGAATTTGGGGGTATCAAAACCAAAGCAAAATATGATGAAAGTATAAATAAAATAGATAAACCCCATGATTTATTATACCATACCTGTTTACACGGAAACACTTATCACAATATTCTGTGGATCTATATTAAAAAACCTTGTTAAACTTTGTTACATATTTCCATTCTATGGCGGTCAGGTGCGAACGAACACCCCCATAATTTTATCATGTCGTATTTATTCAAACTGAAGCATAATTATCAAAGTATACTTACGAAGATAGATATGAAAAGTCTTTATTAAAGTTTGTGCCTATTTCCATTCCATGGAGGCCAGGCGCGAACGCAGACCCCACAATTTTATTATACTATCCCTATTCAAGTTAAAACATACTTATCAAAGTATTCTTTTGTGCATCTATATAAAAACACTTGTAAACGATTTTTTTTAATTTTTTATTTTTTTATTTCCATACTTTGTGGACCAGGCACAAACGCAGACCCCACAATTTTAATGATCTACTGTCCTGCCAGATCAAACCTACCCATTCCTGTGTCTTGATACATCTTCTATCATTATATGCAATCAGTTTTTTTTTAAATCATATAGGAGCCTATTTGTGACCAGACAAACACACACATACACACACACAGAGACATTCAACTTTATATATATATATATATATATATATATATATATATATATATATATATATATATATATATATATATATAGTGGGTAGCAAAGTATTTGGTACATTGTTTTTTTTCTTATTTCTCAAGAAATATATATATATATATATATATATATATATATATATATATATGTGTGTGTGTGTGTGTGTGTGTGTGTGTGTGTGTCGGTGTTGTATGTATGTATGTGTGTGTGTGTGGGTTATATAACAGAACAATTTGACTGTTTTTCTTTTCAATATATTTACAAATAAACAAATTTAACCAGAGTAGAAAATGCTTTAATTTATGGCGGGGGGGGGGGCAAGAAAAAAAGAAAAAGTTATTAGTAAGGCCCGCCTAGCCCTCGATAGATGGGAGACTACGGCCTGTTTTCCGGCTTGATGATGACCGAAAACAAGCAGTTCGATCCCTAAAGAGTTTGAAAAAACTAAGTTTGGGACAAAATAAAAGATGGGATAGGGTTCGGGGAGGGTTTCACTCCAAGTTTGGAGAAAAAGAGCCGGGGGGCGGAAAAACAATAGGGAAGCGGGCAACTTGGAGTTCTCTATTGAGTGAGGAGAAGGGGATACAATTCACTCGGCTAGCTAAGGGAAACAATGTTTACATTGATGGTACTGGGGTCCGGAAAGACTAGCATCCGGGTGCGCCATCACTTTGTTAGGAGCCAACGGTCAAGAACCATAAAAAGACGTAATGTGTTCGAAGCAGCAAGATTAAAACTAGCAATACAAGCTTCTAAATCAACATCGATATCTATGTCAACGCTTTCATTTATGAAATAAAATATATTATATACCAGTTTTGCTAGTAGATTGTATCAGCATTTCTAAAGAATTGGCAAGAACAGTCGGACTTAAATATCCAATATGCATCTGCATTCGATCCATGATACCATTTTATCGATTTCGTTTCTGAGTTTTAAGTTTCATAAAATTGATTTTTGAATGTAATCTTTTTTACATTTCAAAACATTTATTTTGCGATTGAATCATTTTGTATATTATAATATTAATTCTTAGGTGATTTTTTAAACGTTATAAAATTAATTGGGAGGTAGATGTTTATATTGGACAAATTTTATTTCGAGGTGCAATCATTTTACATTTTATCAAAAAATCAAGGTAATAATTTTATATTTTATGATTACGTTCATATATATATATATATATATATGTATATATATATATATATATATATATATATATATATATATATATATATATAATAGGACAACAAGAGAATGAAATGAAGACACAAAACTATATATAGGTAGATATAGAAGGGATCATTTATTGAATAATGGAATACAGGCAAAATTTGGGGGATAGAATGGACTCTTTATGCCAGGGCATTTCGAAGCCTAACTCTTCTCATCCGAAGAGTAGAGAAGGTGCTAGGTAGCATGGTTGGGATGCGGCGTCTAGCGTAAGGTTCATTAGGGATGAAAAAGATTAAAAGGAATTATAGAGTGTTGGGAGAAGCTTTAATGAATTCTAACTAAATAAGGAGAAGCTTATTATATATAGTATGATATATAAGAATATAAATTGTCTTTAACATAGTCTTAAGATTAAGGGGTATATGTATTATGGTTGAACAGGGGGTGTATTGCTGCTGTGTGGTGATTTATTTTAACGGTTTATGGGGTGTCTATTTTCTATGGATCGGGTAATTTTTTATTAATTTGGTGGGTGGGGGGGTTGTAAAACTGGAAGGTAATATGCTGTAATATACTCCCCCATTCTAAAACTTAACATAGCTTATTCAAACCGGGGACCTCTGACGCCTCACATCCGTGTCAGCCCCTTTAAGAACTCGGTCCATATTTTTGTTCACTTTACGTTGAAATAAGTCGGTCACTCACGCTTACATGCGCAAATTATGTCATAATGTTAAGGTCATTCACATCAGGCTGTGATTTTTATGCTTTATGTAAATTGTAATTCAACTGTATTTCTTGCGGTTAACGTTGGATCTGTGGTTTGTACCTTGCTAATTTAGCCAGCGATTCTTCGTGGCAGAGTTCTTATCTTCCGACCTGCTGTGATCGTAACTCTTCTCATGGTTCGCGAAAGGATAAATCACTAATATATATATATATATATATATATATATATATATATATATATATATTACACAGTGATCACCACTTATCAAGGCCCGGAAGCCACTCAGGGATAAGGGTTATTGAAAGTACATTACGTTAGTGAGGAGATTTGCTGAAATGTTTACTTAAGGGGGCGGTTCATTAGGAATTTGTTAACATTGGACTTGAAGACAACCAAGTTGTAGTCCGGAGGGAAGCAGGCAGACGGAACAGAGTTCCACAGGCGTGCAGTTCTAAGAAAGAAGATTTGTTCATGGAATCTGCGTTTTGATTTAGGCACAGATATAGAGTGGGGGAAATTTTTCACAGTGGATTCAGCTAGACGGGTGTTTTTCGTGAAAGATTGGCAAGGGGGGACCAGAGATTGGAGTTCAGACGAGCATCTGCCATGGAAATAACGATAAAACAAGGACAGGCTCGCAACGTCTCTTCTGTGGGAGAGAGGTTGCAGGGTAGAGAAAAGGGAATCCCCACTATATATATATATATATATATATATATATATATATATATATATATATATATATATATATATATATATTTAAATAAATGTTTAGAGGTACAGAATTTATATTTATTTTTTAAAATAATAAGCGGAAGTTTCTGGAGAGCTCTCTTGGCTATCATCTCGTCAGGAGAAAATCGATTGCGTACAAAATAATATTGTGTCGAAAAATTTATTTTAGTGTCCCCGTACTTTTGGCACATTCAATAAGTTCCCCATTAGAACTCTTTATTTTCGACATAATATTATTTTGTACGCTATCGATTTTCTCCTGATGAGATGCTAGCCGAAAGAGCTCTCGAGAAACTTCTGCTTTTTATTTAAAAAAAAAATATATATATATATATATATATATATATATATATATATATATATATATATATATATATATATATATATAACCAAATGCACGGTGGAAGAACGGTTTAGCATTGCTCACTAGAAGTTAGTTTTTTGTTTCCCTAAGAACTTTTACTTCATTTTATTTCATTTTTTACTTTCCACATGTTTTAATATTCAACATATATTTAATTCCATTTTCCGAGCACGCATGCGTGCGCACACAAATGCACAGATGTAGACATGGGTGCCCCCCTCACACACCCTATATACTATAGTACCCCTCTATGAAGCTATGCAGGATTGAGTTTATTATTATTATTATTATTATTATTATTATTATTATTATTATTATTATTACCATAACAGGTATCAATATCATTATTATTTTTATTATTATTATTATTAGTAGTAGTAGTAGTACTGTTGTTATTATTATTACTACTATTATTACTATTATTATTATTATTATTATCATCATTATTACCACTGTTATTATTATTATTATTGTTATTGTTATTATTATTATTATCATTATTATTATTACCACTATTATTATTATTATTATTATTATTATCACTATTATTATTATAATAGTATTATCACTAATAAATATATACATGTGTATAGACATATATATTTTTATTATTATTATTATTATTATTATTATTATTATTATTATTATTATTATCATTGTTGTTGTTGTTGTTGTTGTTTATTTTACTATTATCCAACTCCTCGGTTAAGCATTGCAATACATGTTACAGTTTAATTTCCAACATTAAATGTTATTAACCTCTGATTTCTCTAACAAACATATCGAGCTTTAAATTTTTGTGATGGTTTCTAATTTAAAAACAATGCTTTAACTCTGTATCTGCCACTAAATGTATGTACGTATGTATGTATGCATGTATGTATGTGTAAGTATATATGTGTATAAATGAGTGTGCATGTGTGTGGGACAAAAAAGAAAAAGAACAATTCGAATATTTTTGTATGTTTGGAATAGGAAGAAATTAACTAAATAAAAATAGAATATTCTCCGTTTATTTGCCTGTTTTATTTTATATATTATTTTTTTAACATTATATGTTTGTATATATCAATTAACGAAATCTACAGTAGCGTTTAAAAAAAATAAATAAACGTGCGTGTGTGTGCGTGTGGGCGTGTGTGTGTGTAGACAATCCTAACAACACCCTGCCTTTTACCTCGGCTAAAACCTAGAACCATAATAAATCTATAAGTCCAAGCTTTTGGTAAAATGAATCTACTTAGCATCCACTTATCTTATCACTTACATCTGCTCATCAATCCCCAGCTGTATATGTGCGCACGTCTATAAACGTGTGTGTATTCGTATCCTGTGTATGTATGGGTACGTAAAGCAGAATATGTGGTAGTGCGTGAGTGTATATACATGTATGTTCATATATGAGAGTATATTCGTGGGATGCGTGAGTGTCCAATTCAAAGTTTTATGAAAGACTTAGTTTTGAATAGAAGCCACAAAAGTTGCTTACCATTCCAGGTGCTTTTGAAGGAAACATTCTTGTTTTTTTTTCAAAAGTCTTTTTGTATTCCTACAAGTCAACACACAGGAAATAAATACAGAAAAGATATAAACATTCATATATTTTTCGTATTGATTTTTTATTTATACATACATACATATATTTATATATATATATGTATATATATATATGCATGCATGTATGTATAATCTAAACACTATCGTGTTTAAATATATGGTTAAATTTAATTTTATACATTTAGAACTGTTTTAAAGCTTCATCGCTCACTCATTTTGCGACAATAGTTCAAACACATTTTAGAGTCATAAGTCACCTTCTCAGCTATATTTGGAAATAAACATTTTCAATTTTAGTTCATAAAAACAAGTTACAAAAAATACTGGGGTTCAAAAGTCTTCAGAATGAGTATAAAACATGTGAGATGGTTTCTTCTGCTTTGCTATTGGTTAGCAAAGTAACTTTTTACAGATTGATGTTCTCGAGACGAGTTTTTCTGATTGATTGTTGGTTAACATATTAATTTTTCTTCGTCGACACCTTCATAAATAATACTGGGAATGTCGCCCGCATGCCATTTATTTGGGTTATATAAAGAGAGTTAACAAAAGTGGGTCTCTTTGCCGTGCTAGGGCTGGTAATCTTTTGCTTTACAACGTCGCCTGTTAATTCTGTTTCTCTCTTTTTTGTCCCTTCCTTCTATATACCACTATCCGCCATTCACTGAGGTGTGACCGACAGACGTGTTATAGTAAATGTCTTAAAGCGGTCTCATGAAGATATGAAGATGGGCCAGTCATTAGGGTCTGTGTAGTAAGAAGAAAATCATACCTGAGATGTTGTATCTGGGTGTGGCTCCTTTCTTTTCTGAAGATGATCTCTTCACCCTGGTGGCATTCTGGTGGGAATCTTCATCTCTCTGTCCTCAGGGCCGCCTTTCGACTCCAGACATTTATGAAGGCATTCATGGCAGACACAAGAAAAATGACACACGGCACAATTGTAATATACTCAAGGTATAACTAACTATTTTATTTTAGAAAATATATATTACAATACATATTACAATTAATTTTTACAATTAAAACTGGACAATAGGATTTTCGAAACTAACTACCCTTACTAGTGTTGAGGGAGGGGTGCCCCCTCATTTACGGAGAGACAAAATATGCGTCTTCACATCATGGTGGTCGTGCAGGAAAGAGACAGAAAGATAGCAAGGGAATTATGGGAAGGGATTTCTTTGTATCTCTACGCTCATGGACAATTTACCACCCGTCCATGCTGCAGAGTGTGTTAGAAACAGTGGCACAAGGAAATAGTGCCACATATATTTATTTGCTTAATTACGTCTTTAACTTGTTTTTTTTTTATTTAAGTAACTTAAGAAGTTGGTAACATTTTTTTATGGTTTGTTGACAATGCATATGATATTTAACACAAAAAAAAGACAATATTTCAAAGCGAAGCCTGGATAAATCATAGATTATATAGAAAAATGCAAGCCAGAAAAATAATATGGTTACTATTAAACTGGGAAAAATAAAAGGACTAGTTGTAAAAACTGGAAAAGAAAAATACAAGATATATAAAAATATAATACGTTTACAACTTAAAATATTGAAGCATTAAGAATTCAAAGAAAAATCAATTTAACATTTTATATAAATTCCTTATAGTGCAATATTTTCAGTTATAAACTTAGTCTATTATTTACTAAATATCTTGTCCTTTTCTTTTCAAGCTCTCACAACTAATCCGTATACTTTTCTAAGTTTAATCCAAACCATATCAATTTTCATGCTCAAATTTTTCTATGTAATATATACATAGTAAGTTATAAAATATATATGGCGATTAAGTTCCACTGAATATTCCGCGTTTCATCCACTCTAGGACTCTTCAGGCTTATGCGCGAATTTAGTGGTTGTCTGTCGTTTTTATATACGCACCTTCTATTGAGATTTTAGTTAGCCAATCAGCTTTCTAGTATCCACCGCGCCCTTCCCATCAGCCAATGACCTATTTTACCTCTCTCTATATATAAAGTGTAATCTTTTTACATTTTATAAAATTAATTTTGATCTAAATTGAAATACGTATTAGATACGTTTGAAGCCGAAACAACGCATTATTACAAAATAAACTGCTCGCCCAGCGCGTTTATTAACGAACACAAACGTTAACGAAATTTTTATGTGTAATCATTCTACATTTCATAGAATTAAGATGAGGCGTATTAATTTACTTTTGGCATATTGGGTGAGAAATTAGTAGGAACAGTGACATTAATTGAGATGTATTTCGTTTAATATAAATGCTCTCGAGGCATACCCTGCGTGTGATATAAATCAGTTAGAACTCACAGTGCATTTCTGCTTTGTGCCGGGAACTATTTATTACAATTCCTACTTTCAGTTTTCAACTTCAAAAAAAGTTTCAGATTATCAATAAAATTTATAAAAGGCACTTTGTGTGTGTGAGTGGGTTTCATACCTCATAGATTTGAAAACTATTGAACCTATCTTTGCAAATTTCAAATAAAAGTAATTCATATGTCTGGCAGTGTTCTTATATAGATTTTGTGCAGAAATCCATCCGATAATCATCGAAAATCTAAAAAATTCCATTTGAAAAATAGATTTTCTCTCTTATAGATATAAAAAAAGAATTTTAACAGGGGAATATTTTACTTTACACCGGCAAGTGAGATAATGACATTTCAGCAAATAATTTATTCTAAGAAAAAACAAACAAACAGATTTATTATGATCTGGAGATATACTTTTGTGGTAGAGAATTTGACTTGTTCTTCCTCTCACATTCTGGTATTGGAAGAGCATGCCATTTCAATGGTTGGCCAGATTGTTGTTGTTGTTTTTGTTGTTGTTGTTATTATTATTATTATTATTATTATTATTATTATTATTATTATTATTATTTATTTATTTATTTATTTATTTATTTCATTTTTTTTTTTCGCGAATTAGTTCACCGGGCAAATTATTTTTCCTAATATGTAATAATCAGTAGAGGAGTGGCTCTATACTAATACATCTTTTTTTCTCTTTCTTTTTTTACACAATGGTCACCACTTATCAAGGCCCAGAAGCCATTCAGGGATAAGGGTTATTGCAAGTACACTACGTTAGTGTAGAGATTTGATGAAGTGTTTACTTAAGGGGGCGGTTCATTAGGAATTTGTTTACTTTCGACTTGAAAACATCCATGTTGTAGTCAGGTCTGCGATCTTCATAAATTAAAATATCGCGTTTAAGCGTATTGTACGAGCCGGCAACGCCGGGCTGCGAGTTAGTTATGAATAAAATACAATAATTAAAACTTCGTGTTCTATTTTTTTCCATTAGTCAGGCACGATACTTTACTTTTTTTTCTGTTGTTTTTTATTTTCTTTACAAACAAGTGACCAATTGCCAAGGTCCGAAGACTACGTGAAGATACCGGTAAACGAAAGAACGATGACCAGTGAGTAAAGAACTTAATGATCATTAGTGGTGTAAATTGAGTACAATTTTATTATTTAAGGAGATGGCTAAACAAAAAAGTTGTTTACATTGGACTTGAAGAGGACGATAGTGTAGTCAGCTTGAAAGCAGCCCAGTAAATCAGACTTCCAGAAGCGCCAGTTCTAGGAAAGAACCTTTGTTCATGGAATCTGCGTTTAGATTCAGGCAGAGATAGAGAATGAAAAATGTGTATAGTTGTTATAGTTAGACGAGTGCTTTTGTGGAAATTAAACAGGGAGAAACCAAAAGATGATAGCAGATGAGCACTTGCTATGAAACTATCGATAAAGACGAAACAGGCTCGACACATCTCTTCTGTAGAAAGGGGGTTGCGGGGGAAAAGGGGCATTGCCTACTTGGTTTTGCAGCTGGGTTTGAACTCTCAAGCATAAGAGGCATCGAGCAGTTCCTGCCCAAATGTAACAACAGTCCTTCCTTTTCGTCAACATAAATACACTAGAGCAAGTGCCCTACCTATCTAGTTACGTGGATCTATTTGCAGGATAGAACGATTAAATTGCTGCCCTGAAGGAAACAACACTACAGCGTTATTATAAATCTTTTATTGAAAAAAATAAGGTACCTTGATTATGTGGTATAGCTTAAATCCATTCAATGTAGCCTCAATGACCGCCTAGACATGTGTCCGAAACTAGGAGCATGCCTTTTCCACAAGGGCCACCGAGAGTTCGGGGCATACTTGGCTGATGGCAGCGATCAGGCTGGTTTTGGGGAAGGTGATGTTCTTGACATGACAAAACGCAATTGTTCAGCGGGTCCAGTTCGAGGAAAAGGGAGCAAGTGAAAGAAGGGTACAAAGTCGTAGCACTCCTGAAGCCAAGCCTGCGTCTCTTTGAACTTGTGGGATAGCGCTGTCATGCTGCCACACCCAGGGTCTGCCAGTAGCCAGCTGATTGCACAATGGGAATCGCAATACACTTCAGCACATCTAGGTACACATTGGTGTTGACTTTCAAGCCAACTTCGGAGATGTGAGGTCGCATGATGTGGCCCTCACTTGAAACCACACCAAAGACTATAACGTTGCTGCTTGATGCGTTTCGCTGTGCCTGTAAATGTTGAACTGTCAGGATTTGCATTTTTAGATTGCTGGCAATGGTCCTGTTGCTATAACTTGGATCGGCAGAAAGCATGAGATGTACAGCGGTGCATCTCCACTCTCACTCATAGAACATCGTGTCACTTTCAGATGTGAAAGAAAGCTAATATCGCTTTTGATATTTGGACACAATTGGCCAACTAGTAGATGGTATGCAACACAAAAAAGGAATCCGGTTTTTTATCAAAAGGAAATGGAGTCATGTCGTCATTTCTAGGGCGACAATTTTATCCTTCCAACCTGTATAAAAATTTAAGGAAGAACAAACAACCAGACTATTAAACCAAGGACGCGAACTGAAAACTTTTTTTTTCGGAATACACACGAGGATAATGAATGGAAGATCGTAGTGTAGTAATCATTAATGATATAAATTGGGTCGAATTTAAATATTTATGGGAACAGTTCAACAAGAACTTGTTTACATTGGAATTGAATACAACCATGCTGTATTCAACCGGGATGCAGGCCAACGGATCAATGTTCCACTTTGGTGTAGGGGGCTACTATCAGGGGCAATAACTACTGGGGTACTATGTAGGGATTTAGGCAGCAAGATGTCGGTTCACGTTACACTTGAACTTCTGCACGTCAGTACTGTTGGGGAAGCAGGGACCTGGAATAGAATTCCAGAGTGTAGCGGTTCTGGGGAAGAAACTATTGGAGTAAAAATATCTTTTACATATCGGGATCTCTACAGTGTGGGGGTGGGATTTAGCAGCCTGTCGGGTTTGTCGAGGGTGCTCACGTCGTGGGGCACAAGTGATCGCAGTTCGTCAGAGCATTCACGACTAAAATACCTGTTAGAAAAGGCAGAGGGATGCAACATTTCGTCGATGTGACAAAGGCTGAAGCTTAGATGCCAGTTCAGGGCCTTTCAGGTTTGCGACTCTCTTTTGAACCTTGTCAAGAAGCGAGAGACTAGTAGCAGATGCACCAGCCCAGATGTGACAGCAATACTCCATACATGGGCGAATGGTGGCCTTATAGAGGTACAGGATACTTTCGGGTGTAAGTAGTTGTCTAGCACGGTAGAGAGCCTACCTTACAAACAATTGATGAAATGTATAGACAGCGAGACCTAACTTCAATAGGTAAAAAGTGGGAGACTCATTTGATGAGGAAAACTCATTGTAGCTGGTCAAGATCAAATTCATTTGAAAAAATGGTCTACATGCAAATGACCAGGCTTTTCACTTCGGTGTCATATAATTTTTGGATGATTGCCTTACTATGTCCGTAACAAAAAAGTAGACAGACACGTCCAGTGGAAAATCTATGGCGAGATGTAGCTAGGCAGATACCATTTGTGTATTTTAATCTCAGTTGTGTATTATCCATCAGCTGCTAGTTCAAGTCTCCGTGTACTCATTGCATTTTCAATCAAGTTGGTAATCTTGTCTGGTATTTTATACATTCTCAGGCATTCTATTCTCTATGCTTGCAGGATCCTGTTGTACGCTTTCTTGTCGTCGATCCATGCCATGGCTATGTTCTTTTTTCTACTGTTTATCCCCTTTCTTTTGGTCTATGTATAATAGGTCATGTGTTCCTCTTTTTTCTTTTTGTCGTTTTTTCTGTTTCTCGGAAAGTAGTCCACGGTTATCAAGTGAGTGGTGAACTTATTATCTCAGTTGTGTCGTTATTATTATTATTATTATTATTATTATTATTATTATTATTATTATTATTATTATTATAAGTAGTAGTAGTAGTAGTAGTAGTAGTAGTATCAGCGTAAATACTCTCAACTAATCTGATATACAAAAAAATCCCATTTCCTCATTGTAAACCTCGCCAGATTTCGGAATGCTTTCCATTCTAATAACTCATTTTCGCTTTCAACCGGTTGCCTTTGGAATTATTTTCCTGCTTCCTGTTTTCCAGACTAGATGAACATGCAAAAGTTTAAATGTAATGATGTTGCAATATTTTTATATAAACACGGAGAGTAAGAAATTTGGAAAGTTCTACTTATAGACACTGGTGATAGGAACCGACGAATCAAATGGAACAACGTTCTGCTAAAAAAACAGACACCAGAATTGCTCCATTAAAATATTGATTTTTTACATAAGAGTCACCACCTATCAAAGCCTAGAGACCACTCGAGGATAATAATTAATGAATATACAATAGTCTATGTAATTATAGCGTAGTAATGGTAAGTAGTGGAAATTTGGTTAATTGGATTACTTAAGAAGACGGCTCATCAAGAATTTGTTTACGTTGGACTTGAAGACGACCAATTGTAGTCAGCTAAAAAGCAGGCAAACGGAAGAGAGTTCCACAGGCATGCAGTTCTAAGAAAGAAACTTTGTTCATGGTCTACGTTTATGTTTACGCACAGATTAAGAGTGGGGGAAATTATTGATAGTGGTTTCAGTTAAACGAGTGTTCTTTAGCATCCTCGCACATAGGTAATTTCTTTCATGCCCAACACGAGAAATATCTTTCGTTCTTTCCCGGCAAAATTATAAAGCCAAGAACTTGTACAGAACAGCTAACCACTGAAAATTCTCCAGGACTTGTACAGAATAGCTACCTACCAGAAACTCTTCTGAAATTTAACGTGGCTTTCAATTCAAGAAATGTAAACAAACATCTCGCAGCATAACTCCCAAATAAGGTAAGCTCATAAAGCTGGCATCTTTACGTTTTAGTGGTAATATGAATTTCGAGGGGGGGTTGAGGGAAGAAATGTATTATATTGCTATAAAAAAGGTACAAGATTTAACGAACATTTTATAGTCAGAAACAAGGCCAACATAAATGCATTTTAGTTCTGACTTTGTGTTATATATTGAAGAGCCCTGCAATTAAAGAAAGACGTATGTTGGATTAAAAATAATATTTATAATAAGGAAAATGCTAGACTCGAACGTAGTATTTAAAAGTTAATACATATTGAAATCCCAGGAATTTTGTGAACTGTCCATTGTGTTTCGAAATAACTAAATAATGATACAACTAGTAGATTAGAGTTAGTACAATGGAATTCAATGTAATAATTTTCTTAGTGTTGGAGGCATATGTAATATGTAACATCCACGTGAGAAATATTCACGTGGCTGAAACATGTTTTGATGTAACAAAGAAAGATAATTTATAATATACTAGCTGTACCCTGCCACGCGTTGCTGTGGCTCAAATTGGCGCAATGGAAAATGTTCCAAAATGAGAAAGATCATGTTTCTTATAGGTTTAATTTTCCATTTTGCATGGGTACACAGTTTTTGTTGTTCCATTTTCTTAGCTGATATAGAGATTTTCCGGTTTGGTGACTCTTGAATATGTAACATAAATTGTCCATGTGAAAAAAAAGTCAGTGTGTAACTGTAAGGCCCACAATTGTAAAGATTGTTCCCTGTGCTTTGTTGAGGGTTATTGCAAATGACCATAAAATTGGAAAGTGCAATTTGCTAAAGTGTAATGATGTATCCGGTGGAATCATAGGAATACATGGAATGAAGATATATTCATCTGTGAAAGGTCCTGTTAAGATTGTTGTTTCTATGATATTGTTTGTTAATTTTTTTTTACTGCAAGCTATGTGTCATTGCGAAGCTTGGATTGGTTTATATTTCACAACATGATAATTAGTACACCAAATTTCAGTTGCAATACATGCGGTGGCATCCCTGGCAAATATAACTGTTGGATAATTAACCACTTTATCTGTTTTCACAACAGTGTCGATGGATTTGTATTTGACTACCTCACTTGGAATTTTACATTTAATTATGGCGTTAAGTTCATGGGCATCTTTGTATTGACCTGCAAGAATAGCTCATTCACTCAGTCAAATAGAATTCTTATAATTTGAATAGCTGCAAAAACCTTTTAAACTAACTATTCTTTTGATAAAATAAAATTACAGAAATTACAGAACTTAAAAGTCAAAGAATTTTGCCCTTAACTCTGATCATCTGGCATTTTTCGTACCCAATTTCCCACAAGTGATGCAAAAGTTTTTGTGCGGATCGAACAGTCTGCAACTGTACATGCATATTTTGAGTTAAGTTTAATGTCTTCACATGGAACAAAAAAGTAGAGTATTTGAGGCAAGCATTTATTTCATCTGCTGGTGTTGATTGAAGAATAACAGGTAACATTTGTCTGAAATCTCCTGCAAGCAATATTACTGCATTCCCAAATGGTCTGACATTGCCACGCAAATCTTGCAAGGATCGACCAAGAGCCTCAAGTGATATTTTGCGTACCATTGTGCATTCATCCTAAACAATAAGTTTGCATTTCTGCAATATTTTTCCCCATATTGGATGTTTTGGAGATGTCGAACATGAGATTTTTGAAAAATTGAATGTTTTAAAGTAGAATAAATAATTCGTCTACTTGGCAGCAAGGTCGCAGGTATTCCTCATGCAGCAAGGGCTAAGGCTATGTCATTTTGTTACCAAATGGCTGCAAAAATCAATTTAATTAGAAAGGTTTTACCAGTTACTTCTGGTGCTGTTCAAGGTAGCAGTAATTTCCAAATAACTTCTATTCTCACAGTCAGTAAATTAGGTGACTAAAATAGGATTTATCCATGTTTTGACAATGCCTTATTCACTGTAATTAATTAAGGAGACTAAAATAGGATGAGGGGTTAGAGATGGACAGATAGAGAGGAAGATAAATAGATAGAAAAGAGACAGTGAGACGAAAATAGAGAAAGAGAAGGAGATAGAGAGATAAAGGGATTGATAGATAAACAGAGAGAGGGGGAGTTAGAAACAGAGAGGGATGAAACAGAGAAAAGGAGAGAGATATAGGGAGTTAGAGAGAGAAAGGGGCTCAAAGAGAGATGGAGAGGGTGGTATAGAGAGAAAGATAGATTGAGAGAGGGAAAGGGAGAGATGGATAGAGAGAGGTATTGAGAGAGTGGGAGAGAAACAGAAGGTGAACTACACTTCACCGTTTTTTTCCTCGTTCAGGAGAGAAGAAATCTTTCGAGACTGAGGCAATTTTAATGTTTTGTTATTATCCAGAGTACCCCTTTGGGGGGGGGGGCTAGATTTTCCTCGCATTAGAAACCGACCGGGTTATCTGTACTTTCACTTAACAAATTAATAAAAGAAAAACATATTGTAAAATTTGAATTTAACAGGAAAATACTATTTTAAAAAATAGCACGGTAACATAAGTGCATACGTGCTACTTTAGGTACTCCTTGGGCGTTGAGTTCCATGGCGACCAGCATAATTATTTAATGGTCGCTCCCTTAGCCCCCCCCTAGTCAAGGCTAATGCATGCGCACGTAACATTTTTTTATTTACTGACGTTGGCTTAGTAACTAAACGATTTATTGATAATTTCGTAACCCTTAAACGCATGCCGTAAAATTTAATTTGGTTCATTATTGTTGTAATAAAAAAAAAGTTTCATTCAACACAAAACCAAAAACACATATTAATGATAAATGATTTATTATTCTATTCATTGAAATTTACTAATTTTTAAATAAAAAAGTAAAAAAAAAGTTAATAAAAAATAGTTGCTTATGTGCGCATAAAAAACTTGTTTTTTTTTTAGATTAGGTCCACCTTATAATCACCCCCCCACCCAACCTCCTCATCTTAAGAACAGCTTCCGGAATAAACACCACTTTTGGAGCGGGGGGCGGCTATTTGCAAAATTTAACTGATATTTGTTGTCAGCATACCCACCCGAAAATACTATTAAAAAAAAGGAGGGGTTCAGTGCCCGTGGCAGAGAAGTAGATTTATTTATCAATAAAAGTTGCGGAGAAGTAAATTTATTTATCAATAAAAGTCGTCATTTAAAAAAGAAAATTGTGGAGGTGGACCTAAATGTTTTGTTTTCGCACTATTCAACAATTTGTTCATCGGCGCATGTAAATTAAAAAAAATATTTTTAAAAGTGAGAAGTTATCAGTAAATGATTTAGGTTTTTTAAAATTTATTTATTTATTTTTTTACATTAGGTCCACCTCCACAAATGTTAAGAACGGCTTTCAGAATAAACACCCTCAATCTCTCCATGTTAACAACAGATTTCGGAATAAACACCATTGGGGGGATATTTAAAAAAAAAGTCGATAAAAGTCGTCATTAAAAAGAAATTTAAAATCAAATGTTTGTAAAAGTGAGAAATTATTAATAAATGCTTAGTAACATTTTTCGGTGCTAATGCAGAGAGTGATCCGCGCTATTTTTTAAATCGTGTTTTTTTTTATTATTCAATTGCAAGGTTACAGTACAGAATATGTACAAAACACCCTCCCCTCCCCATGTTAAGAATGGCTTTTTAAATAATAACGTTATCATTTCAGCATTGATCACTGCATGAGTACCCATTTTTCTTTTAATATTCATAAAAAGTAAAACTTTTTTCAAAATAAATAAATGTTTGTAAATGTGACAAATAATCGTTTGGTTACAGTAACGTCAGTAAATAAAATATGTTACGTGCGGGGTGAGGTGGGAGACTAAGAGAGCGACTATTATTTTTTTAAACTGGTCGCTATGGAACTCAACGCCCAAGGAGTACCAAAATGTAATTTTTTTTGTCAAATAAATAAATTTCAAGCAATGTTTGCAATAAATAATAGATAGCAACTTCGTTAATTTTACGACTCGCCCCAGCATATTATAAACACCCTAACTTTCCCATGTTAAGAACGGCGTTCGAGGTTTATGGAAGGGTGTTTTTTCTTGTTTTTTTTAACATGGGGGGCTAGGGTGTTTATAATACGTTGAGGCATGTCGTAAAAATGAAACAGTTTAGAAAAAGTTAAAACAAACATTTTTATGTAAACAATGCCGTGAAAATAAACTAAACAGTTAAAACGTAAAATTAAAAAAATTGGTAAGTACATAAATGAATATAATTTTTTAAAATATGGGATTATTATTATTTTTGTGTGTGTGTGTGTGTGCTAATGCAGAGAGTGATCCGCGCTATTTTTTAAAATTGTTTTCCACGTTTAATTAAAGTTTTGTGATGTTTTTATTCAATTGTAAGGTTAAAGTACAGAATAGGTACAAAACACCCTCCCTTCCCCATGTTAAGAATGGCTTTTTAAATAATAACATTATTATTTCAGCACGGATCACTCTCTGCATGAGTAAGTTTGTTTTTTTTTGTTTTTTTACTTATCGAGTTAACAGAAAATGAAATTTTTCGTCAATTCGTGGCTGTGAAATGAATCGAACCGGAAGTTCAGTTTTATCAACAGAACAGATTCGCAGTAACGGTTAAAAATATATTTATTTTATTTAATATTTTAATAATTCGCGAGGTAAATTTATGTCAATAACATAAAAACATACCTCGACTCTAAAGATGGGTTGTCTGAAAATTTCAAATAAATTGGTAACGTAGAAATATGGTTTTATTCGTTTAGAACGAACCAACTTTACATTTATGTATATATATATATAGAGAGAGAGAGATTCAGAGAGGCAGGTCACTGAGAGACACAGCTACGAAGGGTGTGCAATAAGTAATGCCCCTGACCCACTTCCCATAGAAGTAGATCAACGAAACTTCGCACAGTTATTAGTGTTTCTCTACATTGGAATCACCCAAAGTTATGCATTTGTCCATCGTTTGATGCAGCTTTTGGGACCGTTTCTGTAGAACACTCCAGGTCGGTCCTCTAACCACGACGTGACTTCAAAAATCAAGGCTGCATCATCTGGGAAACTCTTCCCTTTCAAAAACAACTTCATAGCTTGGAAGAGGTGAAAGTCAGAGGGTGCAAGGTCAGAAGAGTAAGGATTTCATAACTACACACCCGTGCTTCTGATCTGGCGACATGCGAGTTGTGGACTGGAGCATTGTCCTGCAGAAGGAGGGTACCTTTGCTGGTCTTGCCCCGCCTCTGCATTTTGAAGCTTCCCTTAATTTCCTCAAAAGTGAAGCATAATTGGCACCTGTAATTGTGGTACCCTTTGACAGGAAATCTGTCATCACTGCTCCGTCCTGGTCCCAGAAGATTGTCAGCATGACTTTGGCAGCGGAGGGCGGAACCCTTGCGTTCTTTAGAGGTGGTGAGTTCAAGTGCTTCCACTGTGTAATCAATCTTTTGAAAAACATTGACTCATCTTCTTGGCACATCTTCAAATTCATCCTTGAGCACTCGACGCGTTCTCGCTTCTGGAATAGTGTGAGCAATATGGGAAGCAATCTGGCAGACACCTTATGCATATGCAAATTGTCATGACTGATAGTGTCACAGACCCTGTACTAATCTTGATATCTTGGGCTATTTGGCGAATAGTAATGCGCCGATCTTCCAAAATGGCAGCCTCAACTTGACGGACAGATGCCTCATCAATGGCAAAAGGGGCGACCAGGTCTGGGAGCTGTTTCCATAGACTTCTGGTCATGTTTGAATTCACGATGCAAGCGTTTTACAAAGTCATATGATGGAGCATTATCACCATGAGTTTCTTTCATTTCATCTAAAGTCTCCTGTGAGGTGCGTCCTCTCTAATACAAAACCCGAATCACTGCTCGACATTCAACAGGCTCCATTTCACACCTGACTCAGGTCAAACACCTGTAAAACAGTAACCACAATTAGTTCAGAGCTGTAATTTGCCACATAACCCGTAGACATATAAATCATTGCATATGCCAAATTTCAGCTAGATCATAACATGGGAAGTGGGTCACGGGCTTTACTTATTGCACGCCCCTCGTAGGATACTTATGGGCGGGGAGAAAGGAGTTAGTTGAAACCCTTTTGGAAGCGACTAGAAAGGGAAGCAAGAAAATTTAACTCTGAAAGGCAACTGCATTCATCATCATCATCATCATCATCATCATCATCATCATCATCATCATCATCATTGTTTCCCTCTTTTCCGAAAAAAGATAAAGTGTGTCTTTTGTTATTTATCATCTTTGTAAAAGACCTTTATATGGAACACCCTCCTTCCATAATGTTAACTGAATCCGCTCCTTCAATGATAGATTCTCATCCCCTATGTTTTAAAGGAACTGTCTACGACTCTCTTAATATCAAGCTCCATCATAAGTAGGGCTATGACAATAGCGTATTCATGTCCTTGTTTTGACTCTCAGGTATATATCCATTGATATCTTATATGCTTTTATATAGAGTGATGTTGTTCTCGGTTGATTAATTATGTCATACTGTGTCAGATATATACTCGAGTGTAAAAACGATGAAAAGAATACTCTGTTGTCATAGCGCTAATCATAAGTAATGTATTTCCCCTTTGTGTGAAAAGAACTCTCTACCAGTACATAACTTCACATTCATTTGTCTTCTATGCATAATATGAAACCTCCAAGAAATGTTTAATCCTCTGTATAAATGTTGTTTTCGTTATATATGCTGTCACCAATATGTACCTGTCGACGGACACCGATATACACATATTACTATTCAACATTGGAAAATCCGGCAAGACACTTTTTTATGTTAAGGATAGAAATCTTAATGCATTTGATGTGAAAACATTGGATTTTCTGTTTTTTAAATGTTTTTTTTTTTTTTTTTTTTTTGTAGAATGTTTTAAAAACCCCTATTGCTTTCAAGACCGACTAGGAGACATATATTAAGAGAAAAATACCAACGAACCCACGAGGCGTATGGAATCCATCCTCTTAATAATTCTATCCTTTTATATCGCCTTAAGTTTAAAGATTGATATCATTGATAAAGGCGCACGTGCAAAATGCCCTCCTCTTCTCACGCACGAAGAAATAAGTTATTTCCCTTCTTTTTATCATTCTGATCGAAATTCTACACAATCGGAATCTATTAGCCGTACTAAAGCCGTAATACTTTTATTTTGAAACATGAGCTAAACCTAATAAGAATGTTGGTTGGTTGGTTGTTTTGTTTTACGGCATATCAACCCTTTTCAGGTTATTTAATGCCGAATCTGGTGATTTTGAAGAACGATTTTTTTTAATATAGTATATTTGTTTTTTTAAGTCGTATTCTATTTAATCCATAGTTGGGACCCTAACAGGTGCTACCACTCCGAGTCAGAGTGGACCTGGGAGCAATGGCAATTAAAGGGTGGCTCCATACTCCCTAAGGCCTGCAAGCTGGGGCCCTCACCATCGGATATAGTTTAAGGTCATATCCAGGACCCTAATAAGAATTGTTAAAATACTATTAACCATATCCTTTCACGTACCCTACCTACGCAGGGACATACAGATATAGGCCATGGTCAAAGTGTATTAGCTGTTCTGATCTTACTCTGAAGTTAATTTGTTCTGGGTCAATGAAGTGGAGAACTCTTCTATACTAAGTCCATTTTATATTTGCTTACTTCCAGAGAATCTATTCTGAAGGGAGCTGGGTTTTCCCCACAGTAAAAACGACCTTTTGTCACATTTTACTTTCGTGAAAAAGCAAACAGATACCTACAGGGCTTATCTATAACAGCACATTCACTTTCCATGTTGGAAAGTTTATCTATAACACCACATTCACTTCACATGTTCCCAAGCTTATCTGTGCTCTTTGACGTGTACCTGATACTATCGGAGAAATAAATATTATCCTATGAAACAGAAGGTATTTTTTTCTGTAAATGCTCGTATTGCACGTGTTCTTCATAATTGTCTAATATATCTCCTGCTTCTTTTCTCCCAGCTCGTTTGACTCATTGGTCTAGTAGTCTTCAAAAATTAGGTATTTTCATGGTGCATTGTAATACCGTTTCTTTTTACTATAACCTCTTTTTCAGAGATATGAAAGATAAACAAAACCTAATAAGAATGGTCAAAATACTGTTTACAATATCCTTTGACGTACACACACATCCGAATACAAGCCAGAATCAGAGTGTAGTATCTGTTCTAATGCTACACTAAAGTTAATTTGTCCTTCATCTATGGAAAGAGGAACCCTTCTATACCAAAGTAATTTTTTTTGTCCTACTTCCAAAGTGCCCCTTTTCTAAGGAGCTGGTTTTGCCGCACATTATAAACAACCTTGTGTCACATTTTGCTTCCGTAAGGAAGCAAATAAAAACAATATAAAACCACATTTATTTCACATGTCCTCAAGCTTCTCTGAGCCCTTTCGAGTATACCTTTTCTTTTTACACAGGCATCACCACATTATCAAGGCCAAGAGACCACTCGAGGATAAGGGTTATACATATTCTCCTTTGAAACAGAACGGTATTTTCTATAAATGCTATTATTGCGTATGTTCTACAGATTTTTTTATTTATTTAATAGACACCCGTGACCCGTTGGGTCAGTACGTTTTATAAGCTATAGAATTAATGTATGAGCGTGACATTTGTGACGTAATGATGAATGTGTGTGTGGGGGGTGCGTGTGTGTTTATGTGTATGTGTGTGTGGGCTGTGTGCGTGCGTGTATGTGTGTGTATGTGTGTATGTGTGTATGTGTGTGGGGGGTGAATCCCTTTCTCAGATGTTCCCATGAAGGTAATTTATATTTCTAGCAGTATTATCATGTGTTCTACAGAAATGTATCCGATAAGT
>NC_136499.1:119674625-119699625 GCF_053919585.1 Euprymna scolopes | reverse complement strand
GTATTCTCAATAGATTTCTGGTTTGGAAAAATAATTCCGAGTAGATAGAAATATGTTTGACTTTTATTGTTTTTTTTTTAAATATTCAAACAAAAAAAAACAATCATGTTAAACTGAAATGAATTCATTTGTTTGTTTTTATTATTCTTTAAATGGCAATACAGAATTCGGTACATTTTTACGACGTCGCGTCGTTTAACCCCTAAAACAAAGGAATATCTACTTTTGGGGGACCTAGTACATTTAAACAGCCTTTATAAATAATATGAAAGAAATTTTGAAAAAAAAATTTTTAGAGTGAGGGATCACCTTTCCATATATATTTAACGTAAAATGAGCACCCACTGTTTGGCCACAAAGCGTTCAACGAGATATGTCACCTCTAGCATTTTTTCAAGTTTGGCGATCGAGGGGTGGGTTGGGGAAAACATGACAAATACAATTCGTTTTTTAGTGGGAGGGGCGGGAATTACATTTTAAGCATAAAATAAGGATAAATTTAATTAATTTTTACGAGAGCACTCTGTACTTTCACCTAACAACTTAATAAACAAAACGAATCCCAAAATAGGACAAATTTCATTTTGGCGGGGGTGGGGGTACATTAGAAACATAAAATAATGAAAAACTTCATTTAATTGTTTTTAGAATTATTTTTTGGTAGATCTTAATTCTTTTAGGGGTTCTACTTGGCTTATTTTTTATTTTTGCGATCATACGGGCATTCGCTGCTATTCTGATTGAAACAAAAGTTGTAATCATTTATTTTTAATTATTTTTGGGGAGAGATGGGGAATGTTCTTTCCAGTGCTCAATATGCGTGGAATAGTTTTTTTCGTTTTGTATTCCCTCTGCCGAAATATCTTGTGGAGAGTGTGCAACGTACTTCATTTTTGGGGCGATTGCATTTACATGTTTTTATCCGTTTTTTTTTATTTTTGAAATTGTTGTGGGGGTATCCACGTTGCCTATGATGAAAATGATTAGTATAGCATGTATATCCCAAACAAAACCTCCTGGCAATCCGGGCAACGCCGGGTATCAATGCTAGTATATATATATATATATATATATATATATATATATATATATATATATATATATATATATATATATATATATATAGTATTCCGAATTCTGGGTTTATATAATTCAGTAATCGTTCATATACCAATAAATTTGAAGCCAGAATGAGATGACTTAAACTGTAAGCTACAAAATCATCATATTTCATAATTGAGCATTCATATATTGTTTTAACTAAAACCAAGCCTTCAAAGAATGGGGTGATAGCAACAAATAGTGTATTTCAACGTTAGTTACAATTGCTTCAAGACTATTCGGACAAATCCAAATATTATGTCGTTTGAAAATTTTCACAAGAAACGCGTTTCTTCAGACTTATTTGAATAAAAACATTTTAACAATAAAACATTACGAAAACCATTTCCCTTATAAAGAAAAAAAACACATTTTTAGAAATAAAGACAATGGATTATTATATAAGAAATTTAGATCTATAATAAGGATTAATAAAGATTAGCAATAGTGTTTCAAAACTGGGAACACAATTTTAATCATATTTATGGTGAAATAGTTTATATCGTTTCTAGATCAATAAAATAGCTTAACAAAAATTAGCTATATGAATTAAACAAAACAACATAAAATAAAATATTAGTAATTAAAGAATGGGGATTAATTGAGTTTAGATTTTAGTAAAATTTGAAAATTCCTAGCTTTTAAAATAATACTCTTATTGTAAACGATTAAATAAAAAAAAACAAGATAAATTCAAGTAAAACGTACATGGAGCTAATGATTAGATTTATTATTAGAATACTTATTAAAGGGATATGTATTATTATTAGATGTATTTAAGAACTTAATTCCCTAATTGTTATTTTGTATAAAGCCATGCATAACCTCCAAAGTTATGGTTGGATGACAAGCGTAGGTTAAATCTATGGAAATAAAATTAGTATCCTGGTTAAAATATGCATTACAAACTAATATTTGGAATAGGTTAGCCTAGTTTTAATTGGATTTGTTTAATTAATAAACAAATCATAAATGCATATTAGGAAATTACCAAACCTTCCGAACGGTTTGAATTATTCCCCTTTCATCTTTATGAAGGACTCTTTAGGGTTTTGGTAACTTATAATTTCAACTAACCATTTAAAATTTCGAACTCATCTCCCTTTCTACATCTAAAATATCCTATAATCGTAAATCTTAATAAAAAAGAACGAAAGAAAATAAATAAATAGATAGAGATCCTTAATGTTAAATGAAGTAATGTTAAATGAAGTAATGTTAAATGAAGTAATGTTAAATTTTTTCCTTATTGAATATTTTTAAACAAAAACTTTTTCTTAAATCACATAAATAGGATATTTTTGTAAATAAACAAAGCAAATTTTAGATACGAAATTAACATAGAAGCGTAAACATTTTTACTAAGTTGATTAGTCCGGATTAAAAAATAATTCAAATTAAATGAAGAAATAAAGAAATTTAATTTAAGAAATCAATGAATAGTATTAAAAAACAAATGGACATAGGTAATTAGTGGTAACATTGTACGATATTAAAAAAAAATTTAATGGAGATACGAAAATAAGTAAATATATAAATCGTTAAAAAATACTTTGCAAGGAAACGATATATGCAAAATACTTTCGCTTGTTTTCTTTTCCTTATAAGAGAAATGTTTCCATAATATTTATTGTTAAAGCGTTTTTTACTCAATAGGTCTGAAGAAAAGCTGTACTTGTGAAAATTTTCAAACGACATAATGTTTGGATTTGTCCGATTTTCCTTGAAACAATTGTAACTAACGATGAAATACACGATTTGTTGTTATCAATCTATTCTTTGAAGTCTTGTGTTTTGTTAAAACAATGTATATATATATTTATATATATATATATATATATATAGAGAGAGAGAGAGAGAGACAGACAGAGAGAGACAAAGATTAATGCGTAAGAGGAAAAGAGAGTGTTCAAATCCACAAGAGGAGACTTATCTGGATAGTGTCAGATCCTATTATATATATATATATATATATATATATATATATATATATATATATATATATATATATATATATACATATATATATATGTATATATATATATATATATATATATATATATATATATATATATACTAGCAGAAGTACCCGTCGTTGACTGGGTTCAAAAACAGCCTACAGAAAATGGACTGTAATTGATGAATGTATGATAGGTTACGAAAAGGAGGGGGTTGTAAAGAGATAGGTTTTGATAATCCAAAATTTTACCCTAAGCAAAATATGATGAAAGTAAAGATAATAATATATTTTTTATATCAACTTTGTTTCCATTCGTAGCCAAGAGTGACCAACAAAATGATCTTTCCTTACAAAGAGAAAATGTTATATATATATATATATATATATATATATATATATATATATATATATATATAATGATATAAATATACAAGAAATAAAAGTTACTTTTATGGTAGAAAAATTCATTTGTTGGTATTTTTAAGTAGTTTGTAAAAATATTTTTTTTGTCTAATTCAGGAACCGGTTTAAAAAATCAAAATGGCAGCGACTTTGAAATGGAGAGCCCCGTTTTCAATTTGAAGGAGGGGCACCTGAGCATTATGTGTTAACAATTTAAGAGAGTTCCGTCAACGTAAGGAATATCTATGAACATATTTTAATGTTTTCCGTTATTTTGTGTTTGAGGAATATTCGATTATGGCATGTGTAGTTTATATAAAAATTCATGTAAGTAGTTATCGTCCCGAATTTCGTTTTAATTTCGGTTCGCTGAAATTATTTCAAGTAAAGAGCATTAAAAACTATTTCAAAACAACAACAAACATGAACTGGACTTTTATTGACTATGGTAACATTTATTTCTTGTATATTTATTTTTTCGGGTAGTCGTTTGTTGGCTTTTCTGCTAAACATTCTTACTAAATAATATCGACGAAATATCGAAAAACAAAGAAACAAAAACAGTTTTGTAAAAATAATTAAGCTTTACTTACTGTAGTAAAATAATCCGAAACAGCAAAATGGGCTATTAAAAAAGTAAACACCTAATTACTTTAGTTTTTTAAAGCAAAGAATCGATATAAATATGAATAAGAAGAAAATGACGCCCTTTTCAAGCAGAACGGCTTCGTTTCAGTTTTACAGTATTAAATGGTGTATTATTGCGCCATCGACTTCATGGTTGTACTATTGTAATGTAAAGAACACGCAGAAATGGTTGTAATCAACTGAATTCCTTCTAGTACACTGACAAGGAACAGCTTAAACAGATATATAAATAAAAATAACAAGGTTATGTAAATGTTTTTAAAAAGACACGTAATCACGTGAGCAGGATTTTTCCCTTCTTTTTACACGATAACAAGTAACGTTCTGATTTTTTATTATTTATCTGTTTATCAATTTTCGAAAGAGTGCCACGTGCAAGTAGAGAAGGAAAAAACAGAGGTATGCAAAACTTGTGTCGAGAATTGTCGACTTTTTTTTGCTTTCACTTTAATAAGAACGTGAATTTATGAGGTGAATTTATGATGCAACTAAAAAAAAAAGCTAACGTGAATTAAGATTAAAGTTAAGATGTTATTGTGGATCCTCACCTCTTTTAAAAAACCTTGTTAAATTTTGTGACATATTTACATTTTATGGAGGTCAGGCGCGAACGAACACCCAATAATTTTATTATACTATAATTTCTTCAAACTGAAACATAATTATCAAAGTATACTTACGCAAATAGATATGAAAAGTCTTTGTTAACGTTTGTGGCATATGTCCATGGAGTACAGGCGCGAACGCAGACCCCACAGTTTATCATACCCTCCCTATTTAAGTTGACACATGCGTATCAAAGTATTCTTATGTACATCTATATCAAAAACCCTTGTAAACGTTTGTTTTTTCATTTTTTCATACTTTAGGGGGCCAGGCGCGGACGCAGACCCCACAATTTTTAGGAACCACCGTTCTGCCAGATCAAACATACCCATTACTGATCCTCGATCCATGTTCTATCATTATATGTAATCAGTTTTTAAAAATAGTCTACCATATGGGAGCCTATTCGCTACCAGACACACATACACACACACACACACACGTTCAACTTCATATTATAGAAGATATATATATATATATATATATATATATATATATATATATATATATATATATATGTATATATGTTTCTGAATGTTGGTGATATATATATATATATACATATATATATATATATATATATATATATATATATATATATATATATATATATATATATATATAAGCTATTTATTTACATAAAACCATCTCGGTGTGTATATACCAATCATAATGTATAAACGCATGTTCTAACAAATATTTTTTATAATAAAAAAAGATTATTTTTATAATTGTTGTAAATTTTGAAAAGAGTCGAAGCCCAGTCAATGCCAGTTATTGGGTTGCATGGCCTATATAGAGTAGTATAATAAATCACCACGTTCCAAATATCAAATTTTCTTAGTTAGTCATTTATTACGTTTCAAAAGTTATTCATTACAATATTCTTTCCTACTGCGACAATTTTACGTAATTGCTGCATATTTAGAGACGTACTCTTCATATCTTTACCTTAAAATTTTTATAAAAACACCATCTCGGAAAACTTACATGACTCATGTAACCGACATACTTTGCAATAGGAAACTATATTTAATGGGGCCGATTGCTTAAACAATCTTTAACTTTATGATACAAGCACCAAAATTGAAATTTCTCAGGTTTGCTTCTGCAGCCATCTTGAAAACTGGCAGACATATTGAATTTTTTGATGGTTAACGTTCTTTTCTTAATATGTATATTCTGAACGTCAGTTGTACCAATTTTTGTGCTTGTATTCCTAAGTGAAAAATTCTTATGGAATATTGAGATAACCTGCCCCATTAAATGGTACCTTTTGAAATGCAATAATTAACAAACTTGCTATTTTAAACATGGGGAATTATAATACTATAAGATATATATATATATATATATATATATATATATATATATATAAATATATATATATAGAGAGAGAGAGAGAAAGAGAGAGAGACAACATGGCTGACGAGAGCCTTACATCATTTACCTTTTACCATTAACTGTTCCTATTTATGTTGGGTTTGAAACCGACGATACCAATGTTTTTTCTGAACTTCTGTACAATTAAATAAATAAATATTAAGCTATAATAGCGAAAAGGTTTTTCTTTGTAATCGAGCACTTTGTTGGAATTCTTTCCCCCAAAACAGTAAACAAATATATGTGTGTGTGTGTGTGTGTGTGTGTGTGTGTTCGTGTTCGAGGTTGCGTGACTCGCATATTGTTAACATCTGAAGTCATAAGGCCATGAAAATAAATTTAGATATGAATTTTAATTCATTTTTTCTACTTAAGAACCTTTTGAAAAGATATTTTCCGAACCAATGCCCAAAAGAATTTTATATTTTTTGTGTGTTAAGTCGACGTCGAGTGTCTTAGTATGACGAAAATAGAAAATACAAACGCATACTAAAAACAAACAGATTATCATGTGTACTAAAATACATGTACACAAATCAATGCACACGCATACACACACACACACACACACACATATATATATATATATATTTGTGTGCACATATATATTCGTGTGTGTGTATATATATATATATTTGTATACACACACACACACATTTTTCGTGGTACAAAAGTTAATAATAGATTTGAACAAGATATCCGGAGACATGCTGAGCTGGGAAACAAATAATTCATTAAGGGGAAAGCGGCTTTTCTTTTCTTTTTTTTTATAATCGCTAATTTTTAAATATAAAAATTTACTCTTTAATCGTTGTTATTAACGAATTGTCGCATTCCACTTAATGAATTATTCCTTTCTCTGCTCGGCGTGCCTCCAGATATCTTGTTCAAAGATTTGTGTATATATATATATATATATATATATATATATATATATATATATATATATATATATATATATATATCCCCGAAACAGTGTTTCATGGTAAACAACTGATGATCCCTTGAAAAAAAAAATTGGTATTATAGTAAATTCGAGAGAGTTGATGCAGTGATTGCAAGTGATTAAATGACTTACTGACTAGATGGTTTTTTAACGAATGATAAAAAGTAGTTTTTTGTATAGTTTTAAAGGTTAAAAACTTCAAAGACTATATATATATATATATATATATATATATATATATATATATATATACATGATGGCAGCAAATTCGCTTTTGAACATTGCCATCACTCGATATAGCACAAGAAAAGGTATATAGAAATACGAAAGCGTTCAGTGATGGGCTGCACGAATGTGGCTGTTAAGCCCTGCTAAACTCTGGCATTCCTTAGCACACATTGTACAGACATGTGCACAACTAGCAGCACGTTCTTGCTGTTTTTTTTTCTATGCAGGATCAAATGCCGTTTCAAACCGCTTGTCGTTTTGTACATCCGCCTGCAGTTGACACAGGTTAACTCTGGCAACTCAAAGATGTATATATATATATATATATATATATATATATATATATATATATATATATATATATATATATATATATATATATATATATATATATATATATATGTGTGTATTCATATATATATATGTATGTATATATATATATATATGTATATATCTATTTACACACACACACACACACATACATATATATATATATATATATATATATATATATATATATATTTCACTATAACAACCATTGCCACAGTACCTTTAAGGGCAATTGTTTAATCTCCCTGACACTTGGTTCATCGGGTATATTTGGAACGTAATTTGTTAAATTCTTTTTCATGAGTCAAGTTGCTCTTATAATTGGACTTATTTAACTGAAATGATAGAAATCTTCCTTAGATTCCTATTTCGATTCATAGCATACGTAAAGCCTTATCTTTATCAGCTCTGTTTAACTCAGATTCATTGGGGTCGCCACTTTCGCCTTCTCTTCTTCTTCCTTTTCCCATATCACTATGTCCCACGTACGTAGGTGTAAGAATTGCATAGTCACTGTGAATGGTGTATGACTTTTTTCAACTGGTTCTTCTGGTATATGTTCCCAGGGCCCGCTGCTTCACTCGATATACAAATTCTTTTTTTGCACATGAATCACCAGTAATTGAGACCCGGAGGCCACTCGAGGCTAAGGGTTAATTGGTATACATAAGCCAATGTGGTTATAGCGTAGTAAACATAAGTAGTGGAAATTTTTTAAATTGGATTACTTAGGGGGAGTGGTTCATCAAGAACTTGTTTACATTGGACTTGAAGATAATCAAATTGTAGTTTACGTTGAACTAAGCTACGAAGTCTATTTTGAATTCTCTAAAAGCAGGATAAGCTGCTTCTAGCTGTGGTAACAGATGTGGTAACAGTACTTCGCGACTGGTCGTACCTGGTTTTTATGTAGGTAGAGAATTGCATCAAGAGTGAGATATCTACTGGAGCGATAGAAGGATCCTAGCATTTACCCGGCGATATTTGGAATGGATTTGATATATGTGTTCCATTTCAGATCGGGAGTTAAGGTCAAGCCCAGAAGCTTATCCAAACATGAAGCCTCCTTAAGACGTAAGCCACTCGTTTCAATTGATGCCAGATGGGCATAGTAGTGTTGATGATGTAAAGATAGAAGCTTGGTTTTAGATGCATTAAAAGAAACCAGCCACGTCTTTCCCCATTGTATCATGTGATCAAGATCGGAGGAGATGGAATCAGAGAGAACTTGGTCGTTTACAGTCTTTGATGTGTTACTATAGATAGTAGTGCCGTCTTAGAGATCGTCCAGTGGAGATATTTACATACTCGAATGTGTCAAGTGGTATAGTAGGCATCACTCTCTCTCTCTCTGCTTCTTTGTGGCAGAGCTGACACTTGTCATTGTTGAGGCCACTAATCTTTGTAAAAGCATTCTTCATCAAGCCTTAATCATAGGCAGCCATTGTAATTCTCCCCTAACCATAGTGAAATGATGTTATTTTTAGCAAGTCTATAGAGACTTCGTTAGAGTCCTAGGGGAATACAACTAGAATTTATTTTTATTTTTATTATTCAAATTTCACCCCAAACAAAACACAGTGCCACTTTGAATTAGGGGTCTACTATCGGGGGCATAAGTTGCAGGGGTATTATGAAGAGAGATGCGTAGCAAGATGTCTGTTCACATTACATTTTACCTTCTGCATGTCAGTACAGTTGGGAAAGCAGAATCCTGGAAGGGAGTTCCAAAGTCTAGCAGTTCTGGAGAAGAAACTATTGGAATAGAAGACTAGGGATCTCTACTATTGGATTCGAAGACTAGGGATCTCTACTGTGAATGGGTGGAATTTAGCTGCCTGTCAGGTTTGTCCGGGGTATTCACGTCGACGGGGTGCAAGTGCTTGTAGCTCGTCAGAGTATTCACTATTAAAGTACTTGTAGAACAAGTAGAGCGATGCAACATGTCGTCGATGGGATAGAGGCTGAAGCCTAGATGACAGTCAGTTTGGCGACTCTATTTTGAACCCTGTCCAGGAGTGAAAGACAAGTAGCAGATGCACCAGCCCAAATGTGACAACAGTAATCCATACATGGGAGAATGGTGACCTTATAGAGGTACTGGATACTTTCAGGCGTAAGTAGCTTTCTGGCACGATAGAGCTCACCTTCTTTGCAGCAGCCTTGGTAATGCTCTCAATGGACTTTTGTTTGTTGGTCCATTCTTCCAGTTTATGTGTATAGAAATAAATGTGCGTATATCTATTACAAATAGTTCATTACGTGAATCTATGCATCCACGTGCTAAGTCATTCAGCAAGAAACTGTTTCGATCTATTACAGCATATAAATTTGCCTAGATATTAGTTTTTCGATTTTTTTTTTTTTTACTCAAAAGTGTTATGCACTCAAGTGTGAAAGTTTCAGGTTAATTTTATAAATCAACTAGCAGAAAGACTCGACGTTGCCCCAGCTTGAATGATGATTAACGAATATGCCACTCTCTTATTGTTGCAGGAAAAGGGCTGCCCCCTTTCATTGTAAATAAGAAGAGTATTAGATTGGTGAAATTGAGATTAGGATAAGCCGGGACTCGAACATTGTAAGCAAGATTAAGAACTGGAATGTTAGAAAACAAGGCTGTTGTTGATTCTGAATATTAAATATGTCAGTAAAAGAATGAACAATGAAGATTAAAATATATTTTTAAAAATAGGTTAGGAGAGGATTCTTTGTTTGCAGAAGTGTGTTTTAAACAAACATGCATGGTCATGTGAATTAGTCACGTTGGAGAAACACACTTCTGACGTCATAGACAAAGGACGTTTCTCTATATAGTTTGATGGGTTCGAATTATAGAGTCAATCGGGAGTCAGTCAGAGAGAGAAAGAGAGTTGAGAGTCAGTCAGTTGGCAGTCAGTGGTCAGCTGACCCTTTGGAAGCGAAGGGTAGAAGATTAACCATGTAGATACAAATTTGAATTCCTGACGTCATCAGCATTCGACCGCTCCAATTAATAAAGAATCGTCATTGTGGTTTTGTAACTGTTATCATGTGTCATCTTTTAACACTTCAAAGTTTATGTGCTTATCATTTTAATGAACATTGTGTAACCCTTCCAAGAATATGTATCTCCCCTGCTGTGTTAAGAATTTGTATGCATCTCATTCAGTATCTATATGAAATCCCATGCATCCACAGAATTGTAATACGTATAAATGTCCTCTCTCCCTCATCATTGTTATATATGTCCCCCTCATTCTCCGTTGCGGTTTGGTGCTCGTTCCAGTGCACCCATACATGAGTGTGGAAAAAAAACGAATCTCGCGTATACCACGGAAACAAGTAAGGTCCTTAGCTTGACGAAATACACAAATACACACAATGAAAAAAATAAAAGTAAAACATACACTCTCACACGAAAAAAAAATGCCGCAAAAAAAATAACAATAATAAAAACACCCACGCAGGAATATCTAGACCATTTATCACACACAATATCAAAAGAAAAGGAAAAGAAACATATACTTACACACGAAAAAAATGTACTTAAAAAAGAGATGATATGCCGCAAAAGAAAAACAAAGAACAGACATAGATATGAATTGAAAAAAGAAACAGTTGTAAAAACCAGTCACCACACGTAATTCATTGATAGATATGAATTGAAAAAAGAAACAGTTGTAAAAACCAGTCACCACACGTAATTTATTGATAGATATGAATGGAAAAAAGAAACAGTTGTAAAAACCTGTCACCACACGTAATTCATTGATAGATATGAATGGAAAAAAGAAACAGTTGTAAAAACCAGTCACCACACGTAATTCATTGATAAAGAAATTGTTTTGTTTTAAAATTACACACATACCCATATGCACACATACACACATACACACATACACACAAGTAGAGAAATTGGTGTCATGTATTATTGTTGTGAAATTTAGATCAAAGTAAGAATTGTTGAAAATTGTGTTGCATAACTGTCAATCAAACAAGCATTTTTCACAAGAGTTAAAAGTCGCTTGCACTTTTGTGAAAAAGGTATTTTTGTGTTCATAGTTGAACTTTTAAGCTTTGCAGGCGTTTTCATTTTATCGTCATTGAAATCCGTGAAATGACCCGGGAGGAAACTTCACATGCCTTCATGCAGTAACTTAGTCCAAAATATATGTTATTCTACCTTGCACTCTAGAAAACCTACTGTTTTGTTTTTTTTAAATAAATTTACATAATCTTCTTTCCCGGTAACGAAAAAAAAACATTAAGAAATTTACATGTGCGATTTGAACCTGCAGACCACGTCATCCAAAAAATAAATAAATAAAAACATAAAATTAGAAATTAATTACATGGAAAACTAACTTTACGGGTCATAGATAAATTGAAATAACTTTTTGGAAAGCGTGATTTTTTTTGATTATCGGGCGTGGTTTTTGGCCGCTAAGTAAAACTGGACGGGATACTTTGCTGGGTCTAAAGTGAAGTTAAGGATAACATGTCATGCAAGCAGAATAGTCTTCTCGGTTGCCGTGCAAGCAACCTCAAAGTTGTTGGATAGTGTGTGTATTGTTGGTTACCCATCATTTACTACAATGTCATAAATTTTCCAGAAATTATAAATTCCTAATATCTGCGACTTAATTCTTTTTGCGGTGATTTCAGTATATCTCTCTTAGCTGTGGGTATTTCGCTCTTACAATTATTTCTAGCATATATACTTTTGACTATTTGTACTAGACTTATGTCAGATAAATCTGTGGTATAGGTGCTGCCTTCGGGAATTGACAGCTGCACAAGTAGAAATGAACCATTCGGGATTGTGAAGACTGCTATAGAACTCAATGTGGGATCATGCATTTAAATTGATGCTTTGAACCATTCAGTGATCTTATTTACGTGCTGTTTAGCAGGAAGAGGATAAACTTTTTCCCCTGGGGCATCTTGATAGGGATCCTTCATGGCTTTCCTGTCAGCTTTCTTGTTGGACCTTGTCGTTTTGCCCTATGGCTCTTCATCTTATGGTCGAGAAATTGGGGTGACGACTATCATTTCTAGAACATCACGAGCATTTCGAGCGGGCGATGAGTATTTCTTACACAATGTTCAGAAATAGGTCTTATGTAATACTTCCTGATTCTGTCGATCTGGGAGGCGTTTCAAGAAAATTACTGTTTGTTTAAGAAATATGATTTAGAAACGTTATCGGTAATGCTAACAGCCGTGTCTGTATGATTAAATAACCAACGAATTGCTGTGGTGAACATTAAACTTTTCAAATACGTGTACTTGGACGCTGGTGTCGATATGCTGTCAGAGACAGTTGATTACAGTTGGGCACAGTTCTATGACGTGAGAGAACGGCGGAGGGATGCAGTTTTAGCATGTGAGAGAACAGGAAGAGGGATGCAACATTTCGTCGATCGGATAGAGGCTGAAGTCTAGATGACAGTTCAGGTTGGCGACTCTATTTTGCACCCTGTCCAGGAGTGAGAAACAAGTAGCAGATGCACCAGCCCAAATGTGACAACCGTACTCCATACATGGGCGAATGGTGGCCTTATAGAGGTATAGAATGCTTTTTGGCCTGAGTAGTTTTCTAGCACGATAGAGCTCAACTTCTTTGCAGCAGCCTGTGCAATGCTCTCAATGGGTCTTTCTTTGTTGGTCCATTCTTCCAGTATATGTGTATAGAAATAAATGTGTGTATATCTTCTACAAATAGTTCATTACGTGAATCTATTCATCCACGTGCTAAGTCATTCAGCAAGAAACTGTTTCGATCTATTACAGCATATAAATTTGCCTAGATATTAGTTTTTAGATTTTTTTTTACTCAAAATGTTATGCACTCTAGTGAGAAAATTTCAGCTTCATTTTATAAATCAACTAGCAGGGAGACTCGACATTGCCCGAGCTTGAATGATGATTAACGAATATTTCACCCTCTTATTGTTGCAGGAAAGGGCTGCCGCTTTCATTGTAAATAAGAATAGTATTAGTATAAGTAACTTACGCTATGTTGCAGGGTCAGTCTTAAGCACATAAAGTACTTATTTTTTCTTACAAGTCTGGATTCCTTATTCAAGGGCGAGGTGTCACAACTATAGACTCCGAATACGTGCAGGTGCTTGTCTGAATCCTTACGACAAAGTGGAATATAACTAGACATGTTAAAGCGGTAAGCGAGGATGGAGTAATATATGTTAGTTTCAATAAATGCTAAGATATTCGGAGAGTTTGCTAAAGAAATGCTTCTATATGGTGTAAGCTAATAAAAAAATAATAAAAAATAGGTCTTATATTTAAAAGATATTAATATCGTGCATAAAAATTGATAACAGGTCGATGGTGAAAAACTGAGCCTTTATGATTTTCCAGTTAGGGTTAGGGTTGGGTTTAGGGTTAGAGTTAGGGTTACGTTAGGATTAGAGTTAGGGTTTCCGATTGTATAGTTAGGGCTAGAGTTGGGGTTATGTTAGGGCTAGGGTTAGGTTAGTGTTAGGTTAGGGTTAGGGTTAGGTTAGAGTAAGGGTTAGGTTTTCCGATTGTGCAGTTACGAGTTTGATACAAGGCTCACCTGGAACCGTAGAGCTTAAACGTCTCTATCCACGGCGCTGCGGTTCCAGGTGAGTTTTTTCTGAAGATGGCGGTGTCAATCTTATCTAAAGCCGGCCAGAGACTTCGTTGGCAAAAACGTGGTGACACAACAACTATGGAAGGCCGTAATTACCGAGGAGGTAGTAAGGAGATTCGGCATTCCTATTCCGTCGCGTTAACCCCTTGACAAAGGCCATAGGAATAGTTGGTCGAAACGTCGTGAAACAAAAACAAGATGAAGATAATTTCGCAATAAATAAATTGATAAATAATATAAATTACTTTTTTAGGATAATATAAACACGCATAGCCCTAGCCCGCTCCCCCTCCTTGACAAAGCCATTATGTGTTTGCTCGTTTAAGAATCCAGTAGTGACCAGTTAATAGAAATGCTTTACTTGATAGAATTGAACATCACTAATCTATGATGACAAAAAATGCCGCAAAGTTTGAGATAAGTTTTTATTTTTCAGAATTTGACGCTAACAATGCAAAACTAATTAATTTTACTTTGTGCGTCAGTGTCTTAGTCGGGCCTACCTACAGCGAAAATAATTTCGTCCAAGAGCTACAATAGACGACGTCACCGTCGTTCAACAAGTAAATGCTGAGGTTTCTCTGATAGCATGTCGGGTCGTATCGAAAGAGTTTTTTTGAAATTGCGCGGGTCGTGGCGAGGGAATCGTTGAGAAGCGCATCGAATCGTGTTGACGTAATGTTTCGGGATCTTGCCGGGTCGCATCGACGTTATTCTTCGTGTTGAGCCGTGTAAACATAAACCGAACGCTCCGGTCTACACGGCTCAACCCGAACAATAACGCCGATGCGGTATTCTTACAATATATATATATATATATATATATATATATATATATATATATATATATATATATATATATATATATACAATGCATATATATATATATATACAATACATATATATACAATAAATACATACATATATATATATAATACAAGCATATGTATATGTATATAAATACAATACATATATATATGTATACACATACATATGTGTATATATATATGTATATATATATATACATATACAATACATACATAGATATATAGATATATACAATACATACATATATATGTATATATATATACAATACATACATAGATATATATATGTATATATACACACTACATACATATATATATATATGTATACATATACAATACATACATATATATGCATATATATACAATACATATATATATATATATATACACAATACATATATATGTATATATATAAATATTGTAGTTAATAAGTATTGCATACATAATAAATGAAGTAAATAATGAATTGATCTACAACAGAGTAAACTTTATTAAAATTTAAAGCGAAGCTATAAATATTATATAAATAACAGAGAACTTATCAAGATTGAAAATACTTTAAATGGTTAAGAGGAGCAATTTTTATGTATAATACATGAGATATAAAAGTTACATAGAACTGTATTCTATCATCCAATTAATGAAAGAATAAGATAAAAACAAGAGAGAGAAATGTCTAGAGACCAAGGTATTTAGAAGTTTAATGCTTCTCATCAAAGGGGGCTAAAGGCCGGTATTATGCCACATGTGAATAATTGCTGGTTGGAGAAAGTTTAGATCGACAGTTTAGATTAGAAATAAATAATGTATATTTATGAATAAATGTACAAAAATAATGCAAAAATAAAAACTATATATGTCTATGAAGAACAAAGACAGTATATGTGAATAAAACGATTAATAAAAGACAGTATATGTGAATTAAACGATTAATAAAAATAAAAGGAAGTATATGAGTAAATAATAGTAAGTAGAAATAATATTTCCGTAATCTAAACGGTTTCTTTTTAAGAACTATATGCTCTTATAGTTATTCGTATACATATATATATATATATATGTATATATATATATATATATATATATATATATATATATTATTTTTAAAATAGCCACTCTGATGAGTCGTAGACGACGAAACACGTGTCAGTGGATAATTATATTTTAAAAAAGAAAAAAAAATATATATATATATATATATATATGCCGCTCCCCATTTAGTGGGTACCAAATTGGTCAACGGGAAAATTATTCCCAACTCGCATTTAGGTAAAAATGCACTTTCGTATGAATAAATTGAATTCGTTCAATGAGTATCGCTAACAAAAACAAATAAACACATCTATATATATATAAATAAATATATATATATATATTTATATATATAACGAAAATGTGTGTATGTTTGCATGTATGTATGTATGTATGTATGTATGTGTGTGTTGTATGTCTCGCAAAATCTTTCGACACTGGTCACGGATTGTCACAAGATTGGTAGCATTTTAAATTCCCAACCTTCGCCCGAATAATCTTGAAAAATTGGCCAAAAACATTAATTTCTTTAACCTACAATGATCAGTTTTCTACAGCGAGGGGGTCAACAAAAACCGTCCTCTCATGACAATTTCGCTTCTACGCATGCGCAAACGACATCGGAACATGATTTAGTTTAAATTCAAAAACAGTCAAATTTCGTCGACGTCATCTTAGCTCAGTTGCTTAGAGCATGGCCTCATTATCTAAAAGTTTTGGGTTCGAATCGTGGTATCTTTTTTTTTTCGATTTTTTAAATTTTTATATTGAAACAGGGTTATTTAAGCCATTGCTTTTTGGTTTTTATTTTTCAGATTTGTTAAAGATCTTTTTCGCGTTTTCTTTTTTTTTTTGTTTATCCGATTTTTACATTTAACATCGTTCGTTTGTTTTACGTTAGTTTTTTTGTGTTTTTTTCGATTTTTTTAAGTTTTAACATATTTTTTTAATATCTACTTCGCTTATTCTTATGTTTTGAGTACCCGCCTTCCTGCCAGAGCACACACAACTCTAAACTCCCGGGCAACGCCAAGTACCACCTGCTAGTATATATATATATAAAATTCAAACTATTTCCCTAATATAAATCAGCAAATTAATATAATTCAGACCTCAAGCTTTTCATAAAATACATACATATATCGGTGCTACTTCAACATTAATTAAGAAAAGAATATCAAACCACATTTCTTCTTTTAATAACCAAAATCCTAATAATAACTAAAGAACTTTTCTAACCACTTTAATTAAAAAAAATTATTCTAATAATAACCCATTTTAGTCAAATGGACTATCCTAAAAATGTTAAGTTATACTCCAGGCTCTAAGTCATGTCGCCTCTGCACAACCGAAGCTATAACTATAATTACTTACCTTCAAAGTAGCAATATAATAAACTCTAAAAATGAACTGATCTCTTTCTGCAAATATAAGTCCAAAATTCAATTATGGTAAATTTTGAATTACATAGTCATTAATTTAATGTTTTAGATATATATTTTTTTCTATAACATTATCGTTTTTTCTACAAACGTTCTTAATGTTTTACAACTTAACATTTCTTTTTATTGTAATTCTTTTTTCTTCCTTGTTTGGTCGGTTTTTCATCTGTAAGTTCCGTTTTTAGCGTTCAAATTGTTCTATCTATCAATATATTAATCTACCTACCGATTTATATTTTGTTTACTTATACTTTACTATATGCATTTATTTGCGTACTTACTTAATACTCACTTATATACTTACACACTTCCTTGCTTTATCCGGAATTTGCAGATACCGGCCTCTCTCTCCCCTTTATTTAAAAAAATGTATTTTTTAAACTTTTTTATTTATATATTCATCTATTTATTTATATGTATGCATGTGTGTGTATATGGGTGTGTTTGTAGTATATATATATATATATATATATACATATATATATTTATATGTATGTATATATATATATATGTGTGTGTAATTGTGTGTATTCATATATATGTATGTTTTTACATGTGTGCGTATTTATTTTATACTTCTTCTTATTTCATTTGGTTGTCCTTCAAAAACTCCTGCTGGTAATGCAATTCTCAAATAATAACTTTTAAACTTTAGTTGACCTCTTTTTTGCTTAAAATTTTTTGGCGGCTTTAACGTTATCTTGTCTGGGTCATGTTGACATTGGTTTTCTATTTTAAAATCATTCTAATCACAATCCAACGTTTTTTCTTGCTTCTTCAGCATTTTCCTAAATTCAATCTTGCCTCGACAACCGAGCTGTATCCATTTCTATTTTACGCACATTTTTATCTTTCTTTTATAATATATTGGAATTCTTTCCCATTTATTGTACCTATTTGTGTATTATTCCACGGATTTCTGTCTTTTGGATTACTTTGGATAATCCTCCAATCATGCGGTTCCCTTGGATTTTACTTGTGTGAATGGAAATTTAACTAACTTTCTTGGATTCTGCATCTTTGGATTTTACCGTCATTGGATATTTTACCCTTCACTAGACTATCCATTCACGTGAAATCAATTTTTATTCACCCTATTCGCTCTGCTTCACTTTTTGTTATCAATTAAAATCTATGACTTACTTGTAGTTTCATTTAATACTTTTGCAAGCAAAATCCGATCCCGCATTTTGCTTAATCCTATCATCCGGTGAGAAAGAAAGTATTTCTTCGAAACTCCGCATATTAAGGACTATCCATTTATTTAGTATTTCTTTTTTAAAATTAAATATGTTTTAACTCTTTTTCAAAGTGTTTTTTAACATTTTTTATTAACTACTTGTTCTCATATATATATATATATATATATATATATATATATATATATATATATATATATATATATATATATATATATATATATATTTGTATCCGTACACGTCAACACACAGGAAATAAATACAGAAAAGATATAAACATTTATATATTCTTCGTATTGATTTTTATTCATATATATATATATATATATATATATATATATATATATATATATATATATGTATATATATATGTGTATATATATATATATAACCCATATTTTTATGCGACATATTTATTTATATTTATCATTAACTATTTTTTATGTTCGTAAAAAATATTTAATATATATATATATATATATATATATATATTATATTCTTCTATAAATGCTTTTGTTCACATTAAAAACCCTATTTTATTTATTTAAAGTAAAATAAAACTTTCTTATATATGGGTTGTGGAATTGCATTTATCTGCAAAAGATCTAACTAATTTGTATATTCTTCATTTAGAAGATTATTTTCCTATTAGTTTTTTTTCGGTTTTCTTATGGGATTATTTATCATCTTTAGTAAACTATTACGTGGAATTATATTCATTCAGATATTCTACATGATTTATACTTGCGTAATATTTGCGTAAAAAGGTTATAGTAAACACAAACATCTTTCTCTATATATTTACGTTGGGCAAACTATTATTCATCGCACACTGCTGTGTTCTACGAACTCATTTGCTTTCATAATTATTTAAATAATGTCCCAGAGACGAATTATGTCTATAGTTAAACCTGCCATTGGGACGCTTATTCTCAGTGAACACCGTGATGACTACCGGACTCCTAGCATTCATCCTCGAAAGACATCACTAACATTGACTTTTTTCATCGAACAGCGTGGAGTCTTGAATCCTGCAAACGCGAAGATAAACCATGAGCTACTACCTATACGAGTGTTACCCGCTCTATCATGACAGAAGCTGAAGATGACACATCTTTCGCAATTTGGATCTTTTTACTTTAGTAAAATTTACGTTGAAGTATAAAAGTGAGCCTGTTGTGAGTTTTGTTTGCTGTCTTCCAATCTGCCAAGGGCAAATCCAACGTGAGAGAATAACTCACAATGTGTCTAACAATCTATTTCTTTCTCTCTCTATCTCCCTTCCTCTGACTGTCTACATGCACAGGTAGCTATTCATTAATCGATCTGCCTATCTATATAGAAAATTAAGAAAAAAAGGGAGAGGAAGAAGGAGATTTGTAATATGGCATCATTTTCTTTGTGCATTGAAAACGGCCTTTCATCCACAGGCGTTCTTCATCCTCCAGGCACTGTAACGAGCCTCAGCCAAAAACCGAAAACATCAAGTAAATAAGACACTCGATCAAATCCCCGATACTAACGTTACTACAATTACTCAATTGAACCGAATACTTTAGTAAGTAAGACACTCTATTAAATCTCCAACACTGACGACTTTTTTTTTAAATGGGGGTCACCACTTATCAAGGCCCGAAGGCCACTCAGGGATAAGGGTTAGTGCGTGTACAGTAATTAATGAGATAGTATTGCAGTAATCATTTGTATTGGGGGTTTTGATAGAGTGTCTTACTTAAGGGGCGTAAGATGCTGTCCCATTGACTACTGTAAACGTAATAGCCCTTATCCCGGAGTGACTTCCAGGCCTTGATAAGTGGTGACCTCCATGTAAAAAAAAAATTAATATCGTCTTTGTTTTTCTTTTTTCAGGTCTCCTTCTTTTCACATTTTCCTTCATTCCTTTCATATCTATCTTTATATCTATATTCATCTCTGTCTCTGTATCTGTCTATCTGTGTTTATATATCTCTCTCTTGCTACAATATTACATGCTACTCACAAGCGCGAACTCTCACCAGTCACCTCCCTCAATCACCTATCATCATCCAGCCCGCCGCAACCAACCACCGAAAACACCGCCAAATTTTCATCGCAAATATCTTTTTTGCCGCCGTACCACATTTATCTCTGAACAATCTATTAATCTGACTTACGCCGTTAACAACGACATAACAGTGTGGAATACCGTTGCAAATTACCCTAGACGCTCGTTTCCCCCTTCCCCTGCTTCACCTCCTTGAATTTCATGTTACGGCGGCTTGTCGGTCATATACGCACACAATGGCGCCCCCAGACCTCACTTCCACCTTATGCCACACAGACACATAAGATAAGCCATCTATTTTTATATATTTAACAACAAAAACAGTGCCAGGTTTAATCAAGATAGGTTTCAAATAAAAACATAAAAGGAATGTAATTAGCTTCTCTTGACCAATTACGACTAGAAACCATCAATCAAAATATATAATATACTAAATGCATAAATAAAGATGAAACGCGAACACTATTATTAAAATCCAAATTATAGATATATCTACATTCCTCTGTTATGTATACACACACACACAGACACACACACAGACACACACACACATATAAGTTTTGAAAATATATATGGTAATTAAGCTACACAGAATATTCCGCGTTTCATTCTCGTAAGAATTCTTCAGGCTTATATATATGTATATATATATATATATATATATATATATATAGAGAGAGAGAGAGAGAGAGAGAGAGTGAGAGATAGATAGATAGATATATAGATATGGATATATATATATATATACATATAGAGAGAGAGAGAGAGAATAAATGAAAAAACTATATTCCAAAATCCATGATGTTGACCGTCTTATAATTTATTCCTTTAATTCAGTTGCCTTTTACAATTCTTGAAAGTATCTGTTTTGTAGCGCAAAACCAATCACTTAATTATTATATCAATCAGTGAATCTATTATACCCTTAACTCATCAGAAGAAATAGTAACAATCAATCCGTCAAAAGGAAATGAAGTGGGATTTGAAATTATTAAAATCCGAAAATTGGAAGAGAAGCTGTATATACCTTTAATAAGGTTTGATAAAATTCAAAATGGCGTAATGGAAACATATTATTTAATATAATAAACCTTCTACACACATTTTTTGTTATTATTCTCGAACGTGCTCTTTAATGGCATCCGCGTCTCTCACATGATCCTTCATTTTCTCCTTTGTATAGTCTTTTTTTCTTTATCAGTGACTTCTTTTCGAATTGATTTGCAAACGTCCGCGCTTTGGAAAATAGGCAGGCTAATCTGTTTCACCATTCGATTAATCTAAACTATCGATTAACCTAAACTATCGATTAACCTAAACTATCGATTAACCTAAACTATCTTGCATGTTTGAATTTATTTTTTCTTCCTTGGATTTGTTTGATATTTTTTCATGATTACCGGGCTCATAAACAAAAACACCCGTCTAGCTGAAATTACTGTCATTAATTTTCCCCATTCTTTATCTGTGCCTAAATCCAAACGTAGATTCCATGAGCAGAGCTTCTTTCTTAGAAGTTCACGACTGTGGAACTCTCTTCCGTTTGTCTGTTTCCCACCTGGCTACAACTTGGATGTCTTCAGGTCCAACATAAACAAATTCCTGACAAACCGCTCTCTTAAGTAAGACACCCTATTAAATATCCAATACTTTTTTTTTTTTTTTAATTTTCACCCCAAAAAAAGGCAAATTGCCACTTTGGTGTAGGGGGCTATTATCAGGGGCAACAACTACCGGGGTACTATGTAGGGATTTGGACAGCAAGATGTCGGTTCACGTTACACTTGAACTTCTGCACGTCAGTACTGTTGGGGAAGCACGGATCCGGAATGGAATTCCAAAGTCTGGCGGTTCTAGGGAAGAAACTATTGGAGTAGAAAGATCATTTATATCTAGGGATCTCTACAGTGTGGGGGTGGGATTTAGCAGCCTGTCGGGTTTGTCGAGGGTGCTCACGTCGTGGGGGCACAACACTAATGATTACTAGGATATTATCTCATTGCTTACTGTACACACAAAACCCCTTATCCCTCAGTGGCTTCCGGGCCTTTATAAGTGGTAACTTCCATGTAAAAAAAAAACAGCAACAACAAAAAACAGATACACCGCGGCCATTGCCACGGCTGCTGAGAGGAAAGTGGGCTCTCTCTGCTGTGCTTGGAAGTTACTTATGCCTGAAAGTATCCAGTACCCTTACAAGGCGACCATTCGCCCATATATGGAGTATTGTTGTCACAGTTGGGCTAGTGCATCGGCTACTAGTCTATCACTCATGGGCAAGGTTCAAAAGAAAGTCGGCAACCTAATAAGTCATAAACTGTAATCTTAACTTCAACCACAGTCCAATCGACAAAATGTTGCATTCCTCTACCTGTTTTAGAAGTATTTTACTGGTGCATGCTTCGATGAACTACAAGCTATTGTACCTCTCGACGTAAACACCCCTGAAAAATTCAACAAGCAGCAAAGTCCCACCCCTACACTATAGAAATACCAAGATGTAAGAAAGTCTTCTACTATAATAATTTCTTTCCTAAAACTGCTAGATTTTGGAATTCCCTTCCAGGTTCCTGCTTCCCCAACTGTACTGCCATGCTAAAGTTAAAGTGTAGTGTAAACAGACATTTTGCTGCTCGCCTCCCTATATAGTATCCCATGCAACCCATGTCCTTCATAGTAGACCCCTATATCAAAGTGGCACTGTGCCTTATTTAAGGTGAAAATGTAATAATAAATAAATTAAAGTTAGTTTTTTTTTCTTGTCATATTCTTCTTGTTAATAAATGACGTTCAAGATTCATTGAAATGTTAACATTAAATTTCGTCCCGCCGTCTGTCAGCACATTTCGTAAAGATATTTTCACATTCCAGGATAGAAGAAATTATACGAATTTAGAAAAAAAAACTTTTACAACATGGCGGCTTCTTCTACCGCCTTCCGCGTATGTAAATTTTTACTAATGTATACATTTTATGAACGTGAACAAAACTGGTGCTTTTTAAAACAAATCACTTACATCTTAAAGAAAACCACGATTATAAAAAAAATGCGAGAAAAGTGATACATATAAGTTGTTTTAGTGTAGCGATTTATGTAGAATATATTCATGTTAGCCCCAGCTTAAAACACGAAGATGTAGCACAGTAAACAAAACCCTAGAAGAATATATTTTGTATGAGTAGCGAAGCGGGGGGGGGCACCCGGCTTTGCCCGGTCGAAAAATATGCTTACAAATTATATTTTCATTCGACCAGATTCCGTATATAATATTGCAGAGTCGTAAATTCAAAAGTATAAAAAAAAAATATTTGGGTGCCATCAGCTAGAATCGAAACGGGAAGCAAAACCGTATTATTTAAAGCTGGTGACGTTACCACTGTACTAACGTGATACTCATACAAACCGATTAAATTTACAAATAAAATAAGATGAATGTACAAAATGTATGAAAATGTTTTCAATTTTAACCCATTTTGACACCTTAAAAATATTTAAACCGGCTAAAGACTAATAAAAGAACAGTTCGTAAAAAATCCAATCATTTGAGGCCCTTTGCGCGACTCTATGACATTTAGAAGATAGAGTTTAGAAAATACGGAAACAGAAAGAGGGACAGGCATAAAGCCTTTTATTTATGAGAATAAAAAACACACACTATTAAATTACTCACATTGAAATGTTCTCTGAGTTCATTGTTATTTTAGAATAATTGCTCTAAAAGAAAACGGATTAGATTTAAAATTAGTTCTTTTATAACAAGCATGGGTGCCCGGCGTTGTCCAGGTGTTTGGGGGGGGGGTGTTGAGCAAAAAAAAAGAAAAAAAAGTGGTCCTAGGAAGGCAGGCTCGAACCCGTACCGGGAAGGAAGAAAAGAACGGGGAAAAAACGTGACGTCTTTGCTGTTACGATCACTGCCAAACCGGAAGTGACCTAGATTTAAATTAAGGCCAGACAATCGAAAAGAGGGGATGATTTTCGAAAATATCGGCGAAAAAAAAAACACTCCTCCCTGTTGAAAAGTGTCCAGTTACGGGTGAATAATTAATGTTTTTAGCTAATTTTTCAGTATTTGTCGTCTGAAGGGTCGAACTTCAAAACGATACTACTCTTGTGAAATTCGTCGCCTCTGTTAAAAGTTATAGGCAGACATGCAAACATACATATATACATTTATATATTCCTAACTCAAATTTTCGACCAAAACCGATTAAAAAGCTTGCCCTATCTCTGAA